>NC_135215.1:13806800-13827084 GCF_052324685.1 Brachyhypopomus gauderio | reverse complement strand
ACAATCTCTTGCTACACACTCTCTCTCTCTATCTCTCTCTCTCTCTCTCTCTCTGTCACTCTCCATATTTACCTTGATTTGCTTGCTATGCAGTCCTATCTCAAATCATGTATTCATATGAAAGGTTATAAGCACTAAACACACACACACACAGTCTTTATCACAATTGTTATTATCTACATACACACTAGTTGGCCACTTTATTAGAGACAGCATGATTGGAGCATATCTGTATGGAAATTACACATGACTTTGGAGTGCCACATAAAATGAGGTGAGCAAGGTTTCCTTCAGTCACTTTCAGTGGGAAGCTACACTAGCATGGGCGGGTCGAGCCATCTGGGCGGGGCCTAGTGAGGCGGGGTCATCGGTGGGTTCAGGAAGAACTGGTCCTGTGGCGCTAAGCAACTGTTGATGAAAGGGGTCAGGAAGTAAAGCATTGGTGAGCAGGCAGTCCAGCAGACTGCAGGCGAATACAATACGTTGGTGTACAACCCTGGACTTCCATGAGCCCTTTCTGTCAGGTGTGAACAGTTCAGGCTGCTGGAGGTGGCGTAATGGTGGAGGGAATGTTTACCTGTCTCACCTGGGTCCTCTGATACCTGTGGGTGGACGTAGGGACAGCGGGGTTTACCTAAGCATTGTGGCCAAGTTCATCCCTTCATAACAGCTGGTTACCCTTTAGAAGGCAGGACACTTTCAGCAGGACAGTGCACCATGCCTCAAGGGTCGTGTAGGTCTGGCCTGGTTCCAGGAACATGACAGTGATTCTTCCTGGCTTCCCTGGCCTTTACAGTCCCCAGATCTTAATCCTACAGAGCCAACAGTGTAGATGGGTACACTGTGGTCATAAAGGGATGGACATGGTCAGCAACAATACTCAGGCTGTGGGGTTTAAATGAAGCTCAATTGGTATTAAAGGGCCCAAAGGGTGCCAAGAAAATATCCCCATGTCCCTCACACCATTACACCACCACAGTGTGAGTGTGTGTGGGTGTGTGTGGGTGTGTGTGAGGGCGTGTGTGAGTGCAAATTCTCCACTCCTTCACTTTTTTTCCTCCTTGCTCAGTTCTCTACCAAAGGTCTGTGAGTTTGAGGGTCATGTGCAGTATCTTAGTATCTTAGCTGTTCCCAGGACTGCACTTTTCTGGATGGAGATCTCTGATGTTGTTTATGGGATGTGCTGGAGCCATTCTCCTCCACCTTCAGGGGCGTGTCCCACTCAGTCATCCTCCACCACCTTCAGGGGCGTGTCCCACTCAGTCATCCTCCACCACCTTCAGGGGCGTGTCCCACTCGGTCATCCTCCACCACCTTCAGGGGCGTGTCCCACTCAGTCATCCTCCACCACCTTCAGGGGCGTGTCCCACTCAGTCATCCTCCACCACCTTCAGGGGCGTGTCCCACTCGGTCATCCTCCACCACCTTCAGGGGCGTGTCCCACTCAGTCATCCTCCACCACCTTCAGGGGCGTGTCCCACTCAGTCATCCTCCACCACCTTCAGGGGCGTGTCCCACTCAGTCATCCTCCACCACCTTCAGGGGCGTGTCCCACTCAGTCATCCTCCACCACCTTCAGGGGCGTGTCCCACTCGGTCATCCTCCACCTTCAGGGGCGTGTCCCACTCGGTCATCCTCCACCTTCAGGGGCGTGTCCCACTCGGTCATCCTCCACCACCTTCAGGGGCGTGTCCCACTCAGTCATCCTCCACCACCTTCAGGGGCGTGTCCCACTCAGTCATCCTCCACCACCTTCAGGGGCGTGTCCCACTCGGTCATCCTCCACCTTCAGGGGCGTGTCCCACTCGGTCATCCTCCACCTTCAGGGGCGTGTCCCACTCAGTCATCCTCCACCACCTTCAGGGGCGTGTCCCACTCAGTCATCCTCCACCACCTTCAGGGGCGTGTCCCACTCGGTCATCCTCCACCACCTTCAGGGGCGTGTCCCACTCGGTCATCCTCCACCACCTTCAGGGGCGTGTCCCACTCAGTCATCCTCCACCACCTTCAGGGGCGTGTCCCACTCGGTCATCCTCCACCACCTTCAGGGGCGTGTCCCACTCGGTCATCCTCCACCACCTTCAGGGGCGTGTCCCACTCAGTCATCCTCCACCACCTTCAGGGGCGTGTCCCACTCAGTCATCCTCCACCACCTTCAGGGGCGTGTCCCACTCAGTCATCCTCCACCACCTTCAGGGGCGTGTCCCACTCGGTCATCCTCCACCTTCAGGGGCGTGTCCCACTCAGTCATCCTCCACCACCTTCAGGGGCGTGTCCCACTCAGTCATCCTCCACCTTCAGGGGCGTGTCCCACTCGGTCATCCTCCACCACCTTCAGGGGCGTGTCCCACTTTCACCCTGGAGCCTCAGCACAGATGTTTCTGTATACTTGGTAGTGGTCTTCCATGTTTATTACACCCTACTGTGAGAGAGAGAGAGAGAGAGAGAGAGAGAGAGAGAGAGAGAGAGAGAGAGAGAGAGACTGACTGACTGACTGACTGACTGACTGACTGACTGACTGACTGACTCACACACCATGCAAGATGTGTATTGTATTAGTATTTGACCTGGGCCTGTAAGTGTTCAGGCCCACTCTGCCTTTCTCTACTCCTCCAACACACTGTGTGATCAGCAGGTCGCTTCTGTTCAAGCATGTATGTTTTTCACACAGCGAGAGAGGTTTTCAAAATTCATCATGCATTTGTAAATCAATATTCATTATGGCACTTGTTAAAGCAATTGCCAAATTTATTTGTCTGTTTTAAACTTTCAACTGCGTCCCCCCCGAGTTGTATTGACATACGGACTTTTCTTACATGATTGTTGAGAGGCTGTCAGCACGTCACGTTATGGAACCCCAGGTAGAGGATTCAGCGGTGAGATGATTTTCGACAAGGTGCAAAAGCACCCAGCATGTAAGTGCAGTGGCGAAGGCTTTGATGTCCGTCATGTGGACAGACCCTTTTCATGATGGCCCTAATGGATCCAGCTGTACGCAGTAACATGCTTCTCTCTTTTGAATAATTCCAAAAATCACAAGACGAAAGCACGCAGGTGCATTTAACTGCGATGCACGTGGAGATTCTGCAGTAGCTAATACAGCAGTGGGCCAAGCCCTCAGTTTTGATTGCTGATTCTAAAATAATCCGTTTACCGGAGTCGTCCAGAGAGCCAGAGCTGGGGCGGTTGGTGCTTTGCGCTGCTCACTACACGGACACAGGTGTTCACCATACAGGGGAGACCAGGGATGGCTGGAACTAAATGTTTGTGTAAGCAGTGGATGGTTGTGTAATCACTTCCACCAATAATGGATGACCTAAGAATCATGTGATCAATTTCATGTATGACCATTTCCTGCTTGACCCTGCCTGTGAAATTGCATAGCTGTATGAATAAATATGCATATTTTACAGCCAAAACACTGTTCTTCAGGTAAGAAAGTAACATTTTGGACAAGCTCTGTATTTTATTAGAATGGATACTGTCTAAGTAGGAATTATGTTATTTTAAAGAGGAGAAATGTGAGGCATTTAATTTAGGCTAATTACAGACCACCTTGCTGCTAGAGCTAGCTAAACAATGGCTAACAGACGTGGTGACGGTTGTTAAACCTTTTCGAAAACTAACCCCTAACACCCAACTTACCCCATAATGACAACTGAACACATGTTCTTTGTCCTATTCCCTTTTGTCAGTGTGCCAAGCCAGTGGGTGGGAGAAACTGATGAGGCAGGGGGGGGGGGGGGGGGGGGGGGGGGGGGGGGGGGGGGGGGGAGTATGCACACGCACTTAAATCTGCATCAGATGAGGTGAGGCAGAACAAACCAGCAAGTTCCTTCACAAAAGAGTAGTCTGTGTGTCATGTGACACAGCGGGGCTGCTGCTGCAGGAAGTGACAGAACATCTGAGAACAAGGATCAAGTCCGCCGCCCAGTGTGGGTCGGCGCCGCTGGTCTGCAGGCATTCGGCGCGTAGCAGGAGAACGTGTTTACTTGACTGGGGCGGCGTTTGCGTGTCTTGCAGGCTCTGCGTGCGGCAGGCCTGTTGAGCCTCTGACAGGTGCAGATTAGCGTGTTAGACTTAATGAGGAACTGGTTTCTAGAATACATATCAGTTCTTTTACTTGTGCGTCATGTTGGGAATATGCTTTTCATTGTTTTTGTACACCTGTGTCAGGGACATGTCAGAGTAACTATCTAACGGGCTGACTGTATTTGTGTATATGTATTCAGGTGCTACAACTAGTTGTTGAGTGTGCACAAGAAACTCAATTGGATGCATATTTAGTGGTGTGACCTCAATGTTTAAATCTTCACTCTTACAACTTACCCTGGTAGTGGGGCGAGGTGTAACAATGCAATGGCTTGAATTTGGTATCATGAATTCTGCGATCTAGTCGTAGAACTTGGAAACGTTGCTGTTTGCAGTAAACAAATACTGTGCTACTAAACAGAACTCGAACACAAATGTTCTGGAAGCAAAACGTGACACAACC
Source organism: Brachyhypopomus gauderio (assembly GCF_052324685.1). Taxonomy (NCBI): domain Eukaryota; kingdom Metazoa; phylum Chordata; class Actinopteri; order Gymnotiformes; family Hypopomidae; genus Brachyhypopomus; species Brachyhypopomus gauderio. The sequence goes on along the minus strand of NC_135215.1, from coordinate 13,822,589 downwards.
ATTCCTGCTACCCCTACACTGTATGGGTTGTGCAGGTCTTATACTCACTGTTGTGGGTGGACAGTAAGCTCAAGCTGAATTGTGAGTCAGATTGATACAGAGTAATGAGGAGTGTAATGACAAGGGCATGAACATCTCCTCTGCTCAGCTGTATTTTGAACATATCCAGCTATCTCACTCGAGGTAACAGCCAAGAGACATTTGTTCTTCTTTTTGGTAGCTGACTGAGTCTGCTCTGCTCCCCCTAGAGTGACACACCCTCCAGTCTGTCTACATCACTGTAAATAAACTGCCTTAGCAATGCATTCAGGGATTTCCAACCAGGCTGTGCAATGAGTAATTACACAGTTAGCTGGAGCCTAGCTAATATCCAAATGAAGAGATGCCTCCAGTTACAGGTGCAGGATGCCAGCCAGTTAGCCTGTTTACGCAGTTTACACATATCTATGGAGAATTCAACACTTACTAATAATATATGCGGTTTGACCGACGTCGAGAGACGGCACTTTTACCCTGCGAGTCATTCTTAGAGAAGGTGACAGTTCAACAGAAGTAAAGGATGAACATCCCAGTCTGTTCCCCGCCGGACTTGAATCGACAGTTTCAGGTTCCTTCGGCTCAGACCTGTGAGACTGCATTGTCTTATCAGCCTGTAACGCGACACCATCCATCACTGATGGGGATAACAGAGTCAGAAATGACCTGAGAGTTAAAAGAATCGACTCATCGATTTCACTGCCTCTGTTGGACATTGTAGTTTGTCACTAATCTCCAGTGTAGGGTTTTGTCTTTACATTACACAAGATTAATTAACATTAATGAATGAATAATTCAAGGATTCAATAAACGTGATACTGGCAACATCCAGAATTTGAATGATATCAAGACAAACAGCATTTATTAAAACAAAACTACCGACAAACAATTGTGAAGATGAGTGAGTGAGTGAGTGAGTGAGTGAGTCTGTGAGTCTCAGACATCAAGTTCACATCATTTGGAGCCATTCGGTCAGTTGTCCAGTTGCAGCTCTGGTGATTAAACCATTTTGTCATGATGCCCCCTGGTGGTGGCCTCCTGTAAATGGCAGAAACACAGCATGTGGCTTGTGTTTATGTTTTGGTCATGTGCTCATGTCACATTCACTGTGCTGATGGCTTGCCACGCCTATCCCAGGTGGTGTGGGTCTGCTTCACTGGCACCACCTGCGTCTTATGGTTTATTTCAGCCCTTTGTGATTGCGGGACCACTAGTAGTAATGTTGCTTTGATATTAGTGCATCTTTATGATTGCTTTTGTTTTCTGTTCTTTCATTAAACGGTCCAGTTGGAGACTTGTGTTCACTTTCGCTTCCTTTTTATAAGCACGTTCTCACCTCTGCCACCCCCCCAGTGACCTTTCACCTGCTCAATCTGGGCACTTGACCAAATGGCTCAAGATTATGGATTATGTGGAATTGACATCTGTGTTGTTTATGTCTTGTGCATGTGTGAAAAATTTACATGTAAACAGCACGTTATCGACTCATCAAGGATCCTGAGGTGAGGATCGACTGTATGGAGAACTGTGTGAAAACCTTCCCACTGCATTTGAATGGCAGACTGATGTGGTTGTTTCTTAATAGGACCAGCTGGTCTTTTTTAGCTCATCACAAAAAAAAGTAATGGTGCCGAGTTTAAACAAGCCAGCAAAGTTAATGGAGTGTCCAGCCCTAAAGGCAAAATACCTTCATGTCACTGCTGTTTGTTAGTAAAGACAGATCACATGCAGAGGGAATTTGTAACTTCCTGTGTGCACAAATCTTCAGTTTTAAATTATCTAAACTGACGATGGTTTAACACAAAAGTACAAATACAGTAATGTAGCAATTTTTTTAGAACGGTTGGGCTTAAATAGACTATGAGGATGCTATTTGGTAGTTATTGAAACTCCCATTCCTTGAATCAAATTTTCACCTCATGTTCCTCATGTGATGAGACATGACATTGTCCAGGTGTCCTGGGAATTGTCCTTCTGGTTCTTATGTCCAGGGTTAGGGTTAAGTCCAGGTTTAGGGTTAGGGTTAAATCCATTGTTAGGGTTAAGTCCTGGGTTAGGATTAGGGTCAAGTCCAGTTTTATCTGCAGTTTCACAGAAACTAAATGACTACCTTTGCAAGCTTGCTAACTACATAACTTGGGTGAATCTGTTGCCATGGTAACACTGATCAGACGTTATCTTAAATTCTACCATGACTTGGATTAATCAAATTAAAAAACAGGTCTTTGCAGCTGATAACTGAGAGAACCTCTCTTCTTCTGCAGGTTAAAGAACCTCTCTTCTTCTGCAGGTTAAAGAACCTCTCTCAGAGGTCCACACTTGGTTCTAAGACAAACCAGAATTAATTAAGTTCTGTTGATCAAGGTTGTTAAATGTCTGGGTGTGTAAGTTAAGTTGCCACTTTTTTTGTCAATTGCGACAGGACCCAGGCCTGAGTATTGAACCCACAACCTTCCGGTCACAAGCCCGGTTCCCTAACCACCAGACCATGACTGCCCTGTTTAAATTCATTAGAGATTGCTCCACCTGATGCAAACTACCAGATCTTGACACGACTAGCTGCAAAATTGAACCAGTCTTCTGCAGTATATAATGTATTTATTGCTGTACATTATCTGAAGGGGTGCCAAGTTTGTATGCAAAGTGTTACACGCTCAGATAGATGGTTTCTTTGGACAGTATTACTCACTATACCATATACTTTGTAGACCATTTACTTGCACAACAAGTAATATAACATAGTGGTGATGAAAGAGGGAACCAGAAAGCATAAGAGGTGTTTAAATCAACACTTCTCATCCCGGTCCCTCAAGCCCATGAGACGGTTGACTGGTTTTTTGCTCTAACCTGATGTGCTGGGACAGAGTTTTGGACAGAGCTGTAGAACCGTACAGTAGACCATGAGGACTGGGATGGAAGACACTGCTTTAAGTCACACGACAACTGTCCAGTTAGCAGAGACATGTCCTTTTCGGTCAACTGTAAACAATTTAATGTCAAATAGACATATTTCCAGCTTAACCTAAAGTCAATTCAACAAAAAGATGCCATGAACTCCTCAGGGGAAAATATGAAGGTTTAGATGAAGATTCTCTTTCTCAACAGTAATAATGACATAATGAAATAATGTTCTTACAGTGCTGAATGAGCCATTTCTGATCAACTGAGCTCAGTTTGGATGAGACATTTGCAAACAAAAAGGTGGGGAGGGAGAGCGAGAGAGAGAGAGATGAGTGAACAAGACTTAAAAAGATAAATAAGTAAATAGAGAGCAAGTAAAAGGAAGAGTGAGGATGAATGGGAGTGAGAGATGGTTAGAGTATGATTGAGAGTGTGACATAGAGAGTGAGACAGTGAGAGAGAGTGAGACAAAACAAAATGAAAATGCACTGAGTGCTGGCAGGCTGCTAGATTAGTGCTGGTCGTGCTGCTTGGGCATACAGTTCCACGGGGCTCCGTGATGGCTGCCATCCGCCAGACAGCGCTGACGAGACCCGTGGGCCGCGACCTTGGTCCAGAACCAGCATGACACTCCTGAACCTGCATGACACTCCTGCTTGTTCTCTCCTCTAATCTGCCTGTTCACCCTTCACTCTTTTCACTCTCAAATTCACATTGAATTTTATTGGCATGAATTGTAATTAACAACTCGTGCCAAAACGATTCAGTGTCCCTCTCTCTCTTTCTCTCTCTCTCTCTCTCCATCTTCTCTCTGTCTCTCATAGCACACACACACACACACACACACACACACACACACACACACACACACACACACACACACACACACACTCTCTCTCTCTCTCTCTCTCTTCTCTCTCTTCTCTCTCTCTCTCTCTCCCTGTTAGGCCCCTGCAAAGTGCCCAATAAAGACACTCATCTTTGACAAATGCTGTAATCCTACAGTCTGATTATAGTCTGATTTGCTTTGCCTGTGTTTGTCACTCAATTTCCACCGCAGTGTTTCCCTTGAACACAATTACTCTGCGATCTCGCTCAGAAACAACACATCACTTCCTATCTGAAACACCCTTAATGACTATTCCATTTAAGCGTTCGTGGATGAACCCGTGGTTCACGACGCCGTCACTGCTGGAGTCGAAATGCAGCGCTGTTTGAGATGCCTCAGCCATGGCTAATATGCCGTGAGACTCATATTGGCTCTGTCAGAGAGATAAAGAGAAAAACAAGTATCAGGCTGGCAAATCAAACCCTGTCCTGCTCAGCAGGTTCCCTGGGCTCGTTTATCTGGCCTGTCTGCTCCATTAGAAGTGTCTGGAATAATGGACCAGTATCTTTGTGTATTCAGCGCTGCTGGAGACTATTGTGGTTTGGGGTGTTTGGGAATGTTTGTGCTCCGGTTGAAGCCTGATGCCTGGTGGGGGAGGAGGGGGGGGCGTGGGGGAGGAGAGGAGAGGAGAGGGGGGGCGGTGGGGGAGGAGAGGAGAGCGGGGGCGGTGGGGGAGGAGAGCGGGGGCAGTGGGGGAGGAGAGGAGAGGGGGGGCGGTGGGGGAGGAGAGGGGGGGGCGGTGGGGGAGGAGAGGGGGGGCAGTGGGGGAGGAGAGGAGAGGGGGGGCGGTGGGGGAGGAGAGGGGGGGGGCAGTGGGGGAGGAGAGGGGGGGCAGTGGGGGAGGAGAGCGGGGCTGCTGAGGGGGCACATCCCAAATATCCTTGCTCTGCTGATTCATCCACACCTGAATATAAATGTGTGTATATATTTGCATGAGTGTGTGTTTGTACATTTGTGTTTGTGTGCCTGTGTGTGTTTTCTCTGTGCATGCATAAGTGCATGCATGTGTGCGTTCGAGTGCCTGCGTGTATTTGCACATGTGTATTTGTGTGTGTGTAATTTTTTGTGTGTGTTTTTTCTGTGCATGCATGCATATGTGTATGTGCATGCATGTGTGTGTGTATTCAGTGCAGAATTGAACTGACTGTGGCAGGGTGGGGGTTTGCGTGTGTGTGTGTGTGTGTGTGTGGGTGTGTGTGTGTGCGCGCATTCGGTGCTGAATTGAAATGACTGGAAGGGTGAGGGTTTGCATGGGTGTGTGTGTGTGTGTGTGTGTGTGTGTGTGTGTGCGCACATTCGGTGCTGAATTGAACTGACTGTGGCAGGGTGGGGGGTTTGCATGTGTGTGTGTGTATTGGGTGCTGAATTGAACTGACTGTGACAGGGTGGGGGTTTGCATGTGTGTGTGTGTGTGTGTGTGTGTGTGTGTGTGTGTGTGTATTGGGTGCTGAATTGAACTGACTGTGGCAGGGTGGGGGTTTGCATGGATGTGCAGTTGGCTGCTGAAATTGATGAGCTCGCTCCTTTGAGGATGGAGATGGGGTTTCTCCCCCAGTTCAAGCTCCATTGCTCTCATCTAAGTGACTGATGGAAATTATACACTTCAGAAGTTACTCCCATGTATGTTGAAGATCCATGTTGCCAGCTTTGCTTTTGCTGAATGAAAAAGCTATTTGATAAGGCCAATATCTCCTGGAGGGATCAGGGCCGTCAGTCAAGTGTTTGCAGATTCTGTATTCTGGAACCAATCGTTTGTTGAAGACCACAGTTCATAGGTCATCATTAAAGATCTTTGAAAGCTTGTCACTGATTACTGATTGAGAACTGAATTTGCTTTCTCTCTATAGGATGATTACTTCAGGGTGTGGGGACCCAACAAAGCCCAGGACAAAGGTAGGACTGTGTGTGTGTGTGTGTGTGTGTGTGTGTGTGTGTGTGTGTGTGTGTGTGTGTGTGTGTGTGTGTGTGTGTGTGTGTGTGTGTGTGTGTGTGTGTGTGTGTGTGTGTGTGTGTGTGTGTGTACTGGTGTATCTCCTCTCTGTCTTCTCTCCTTCCACATAAATCACATAAGGAGTCTCCGATCAGACAGTGGACTCTCCATTTCATGTTATTGATCTCTATCGGTGCTGCACAGGCAGCCAATCAATAATGGGCGAGAGAGGTTGAAAGAGAGACAGATACGGAGAGAGAGAGAGAGAGAGAGAGAGAGAGAGAGAGAGAGAGAGAGAGAGAGAGAGAGAGAGAAAAAAGCCACTAAAGAAGACAAATTTATATTTGATTTTAATTAATGGATTAAAGGCTTTCAGTGAACATAAGGTCACATAAATGCCTTCTGTATGGTAAAAAGCCAGCTGAGGTGCATGTGCTGTGGCGTGTGAAGCTCTCATAGTGAGGAGGCTGAATTTCACCCAGGCTGCCCCACTGTGCAGCAGGACAGAGTGTGAGGAGGGAGGAAGGCAGGGCCACTGCAGTGTTCACACCTACACCTCTTACCCAACTGTACACATGCCTTTCACTGACCTTCTGGGGTACAGAAACATTATTACCATTCTCTCCCTCTCTCTCTCTCTTTCACACTCTCGTTCTCTCTTTCTTTATCTCTTTTTCCTGCACAATGAATTTTACACCAGAATTAAAATTCCAAAACTCTGAAGAGTCAGACAAGGGCCACATTTTAAACATTTTTTAAAGTTTTGCAGTGCCCAGCCTTGATGCATTTAAGGCTAACACAAACTGGCAGGACATGCAAATGAACTGAACATAAAAATGTAGCAAGACCCCAGAGTGCAGTGAGAGGAGAAGAAGAAAAGCAGCACAGTGGTTTCTGTCCAAATACACAGACTGACCAACACTCTGAGTAATGAGTAATGAATGCTGAGTAATGTGTGACGAGTATTGTGTAATGAGTAATGTTTAATGTCTATGTAGTGATGTGTAATGAGTACTTGTAATAAGAACATGCATAAAGACATCCCAGTGCGCGCGCGCACACACACACACACACACACACACACACACACACACACACACACACACACACATATATATATATATATATGCATACACATGCTCATACACTCACTAAGCCAATTACAATGCCTCTGATTTGTAACGGGTAGGATCAGAACCCTGATTTGTAATTGTGGAAAACAGCAAAAAAGCTAATTAAATTAGTCTAGCTAATTTAACCAACCCAGTTCCTGTGATGTTAACTACACCTTAAAGGGTTCACTGTATGTGTGTGTGCATTTGTCTGTGCGTGCAGGTGCTAGTGTTTGCCTGAGGGCTAGCAAGACGGACAGAGAGAGAGGTAGCATAGCTAGCATAGCAGAGCCGGACACAGAGATCAGGACAGGTGGAGAGAGTGGTGTAAGAGAGTAAGTGTGTAGGAGTGTAAGTTATACCAGCATGGGACTGATAACAAGCAGAAGTGATTGTAGTTTAAATCGAGACTCGTGCATGTGTGGCTGTACTGATAATGGACTCATGGCAGATCAATACGAGCTCTGAGATCACCACATCACAGTGATGGTACTGCAGAGCACCTATAGTCCTTACATAGCGAGCCTCATGCACTGAGTAATAATGTTTTATCGCCCCGTTATCAGGAGTGAACCGGGTAAACTGGTATTAATAGGCTCCTCATTCCTTTAATAAAGATATTTAGTTTTATGTTTGAATCTTTGGTAAGGACGATGGCAGCACTAATGACATTTTGCTTTGCAGAGTGCGTATGGACCAAACACCAAACACAGTGGATGGGCTGATTCATGTAGTGTCTGTTGTTACTGCTGAACTTACCTGTGAAGATGGAAACATTTTTCTTGCAGCATTATTAAGCTGCATCATTTGTAGCTTCCATTACCGTGTCATTAACTTTGACACTTATTCACTGACTGGTGATATAAGGAAATACCAAACTGGAATCTGATCTTTGGTTTAGTCATTCAGGCTGACTTTAACTCTGATCTAGAATCTGATCTTTGGTTTAGTCATTCAGGATGACTTCAACTCTGATCTGGAATCTGACATTTGGTTAAGTTATTCAGGCTGACGTTAACTCTGATCTGGAAATCTGATCTTTGGTTTAGTCATTCAGGCTGACTTTACCCCTGATCTGTGAAAACACGCATTTACACACAAAATTAGAGATTACATAAAAACTAACACAATACCTCTGCTGATATAATTATATATGAGATAATGAATTTGACTTTGTAAATTCAGCACCCTGGACAGCATCCAAGGAGCTAAGTGAAAGGGGATGGTGTTGACTGATTTTCAGCACCTTGGTCAGCGGCTCATGTTCAAGAAATCAGGGGACACTTCGTAGGGTGTATACACCCCAGTGCAGAAGGACCCGTGTGTGTGCTCACCCTCTGACAGAGGCAGCACATCCCAGCAGAGAGGGAGGAGGGCGTGACCGGCGGCAGCACAGGGCCGTCTGCAGCTATCTGCATCCCCAGGGAAGTGACTCAGATTGGGTTTTGTCAAACATGCAGCCTCACATGAAGCACTCTAACAGCAGAGAAATCTGACCTGGAACAGCCCCTGGAGATCCTTGACAAGTTCTGTCTGATATGCAACATCTGAGACTCGGGGGAGAGTGAGGGAGAGAGAGAGTGTGTGAGAGAGAGACATAGAAAGAGATAGAGAGTGAGAGAGGAGGGAGAAGGAGGGAGAGAGAGTGTGTTAGGATTGAAAAGGTCAGTGATGGTTCTCTCAGGGCTGGTCTCTTATCTGGAACTGGACAGAGACGTCGTCCAAGCTGCACTGCAAGGATTCCACTCCAATCCTTGACCCCATATGTCAAATAAGAACACAAACTCATACACACATGCACATGTCAAGCAAACAAACAAGGACATGTACACACACCCACACACACACACACACACCCAGACACAAGCTCAAGTACATACATGTGCATACATAGATGTGTGAGCCCTCACACACACACACACACACACACTGCACACACAGTCATACACACACAGTCACACACTCTTGTCTTTTTAGTTTGTGTGGATACAAACTGAAAGAAAAATAGTTTATCTGTCAGATTAATGTCTTGCTATTACCTAAAATCTTTCATTTAAAAGAAAAGGTTACTCTTTCTTCCACTGTACCTTAGTGTCACAGTCTCTCTCTCTCATACACATAGACTCTCTCTGTCTCTCTGTCTCTCTCTCTCTCTCTCACACACACACACACACACACAGATTCTCTCTCTCTCTTGTCTCTGGTTGTGATGAATTTCAGAGTAATTTGGTAAAGCTGCAAGACACATCCATCACACAGCACACTAGTCTAGCTGGATGCTGCCTCACTTTCTGGGCAGGGTCATTAAGCTGCCCCGAAACTACAGGGAGAGAAAAGGGCCAAAAGAGAGTTTAATCAGGCATAGCAGCTCAGGGCAATGGAGCTAGCAGGCATATCAACATGGGACATGACCAGTGTTAATGAGATAGAGAGAGATAGAGAGAGAGAGAGAGAGAGAGAGAGAGAGAGAGAGAGAGAGAGAGAGAGAGAGAGAGAGAGAGAGAGAGAGAGAGAGAGAGGAGAAGAAGAGGAAAAGCTCTACAATAAGAAAAATGAAAGGATGAATTATTTGCCTAGAAAACCAAACAAGGAGCTTCTGTAAAGTAATTCCTTTAGAAGTGTAACATGTTGTAAGGTAAATATGGGCTGATGAGACCTGGCGGGAATATCGGATCCTGCTCCGCTGTATTTGGGCTTTTTAAAATGACCTAAACAGGTCACTTTTGTGTGTGTGTGTGTGTGTGTGTGTGTGTGTGTGTTAGGCCTTGTAAATCTCCTCATTAGCTTTGGATGAATGCTGATGTGCACTGTGCTCTGTTTGGCTGTGGCACACAGGCCAAGTCTGTCCTGGCAGGACACCAGAGCACAGACACACACTCCCTCACTCTCTCTCTCTCACTCCAACACTATCTCTCTCACTCCCTCACTCACTCTCTCTCGCTCTTGCTCTCTCCCTCACTCCCTCTCTTGCTCCCTCCACCCCTCACTTCCTCCCTCCCTGACTCCCTCTCGCTCCCTCCCTCACTCACTCCCTCGTTCCCTCCGTCTCTTTCCCCCTCTCCTTCTCTTCCTCCTTCTCTCCCTCCCTCCCTCTCTCTCCCTTCCTCTCTCATCCTCTCTCACCATTTCTTTCCCTCTCTTTCTCTCTCTCCCCCTCTCTCTCTCTCTAAACAAATGGACACATTTAAAGGTGGTTTTGGTTTGCACAATACAGGTAAAATAAGTAAATACTTTTAAGACAAGTAAATGAGTTAAAATATGTTAACATTAGAAACATAAGAACATTTATTTGGTAATTTCTCCAGTCCAAGGTGGATGTAAAATTCAACTCTTGAAATTAACTGTCACTGTGTGTGTGTGTGTGTGTGTGTGTGTGTGTGTGTGTGTGTGTGTGTGTGTGTGTGTGTGTGTGTGTGTGTGTGTGTGTGTGTGTGTGTGTGCTTGGCACTGGCAAAAATTAGCAGAAGAGTCTGTTTCCTTGGAAACACACTCAAAATTAAGGAAGAGGAGCAAAACTCACTGACAGGTGCATACATTATTCACAGTCAGAACACACACACATGTACACACACACGCAAACACATATACACACACAGACAACACACACAAACACAAGTACACACACACGTACGTACATACATACACACGTACATACACACACAGACACATTTACGTACACACGCAAACACATATATACACACACAAACACATGTATACACACACAGACACACAAACACATGTATATACTCACACAAACACATGTATACATACACAAACACATGTACACACACAAACACAAGTACATACACACACGTACGTACACACACGTATGTACACACACACACACACACAGGTACGTACACACACCCACACATGTATGTACACACACGCACTCACACAAACACATGTACAGAAGTGTGTCTGTAATTACACATTATTGGGACTTTCTGTGTGCACTTCTGTGTGTGCACGAGTGTTTGAGTGAGTGACCAGGCAGTGTAACTGTGTGTGCACGAGTGTTTGAGTGAGTGACCAGACAGTGTAACTGTGTGTGCACATGTGTTTGAGTGAGTGACCAGGCAGTGTAACTGTGTGTGCACGTGTGTTTGAGTGAGTGACTAGGCAGTGTAACTGTGTGTGCACGTGTGTTTGAGTGAGTGACCAGACAGTGTAACTGTGTGTGCACGTGTGTTTGAGTGAGTGACCAGACAGTTTAACTGTGTGTGCACGTGTGTTTGAGTGAGTGACCAGACAGTTTAACTGTGTGTGCACGTGTGTTTGAGTGAGTGACCTCCACCTCTCCTCTCTGACCCCTGACATTTCACTTCTTCTCCTCTCCTGGACTCTCTGATCCTCTGTTGTCTCCCCCCGGCAAACACAGGGGTTGTAGAAGGACAACCGGGACAGTTCCAAATCGAAATGCTCGTTGACAGCTCCGCTCATCTCAGCCGGAGCTCCTGTTTTCTCACTCTCTGGCACCTGGCGATGTCTCAGACAGACGGAGAGAAAGAGTGAGAGAGCACAATAAATGGATTACAATGACATGAGACACGTGGAGGGCCACAGCTTCCTAATGATCAGTCGTGAGACGCAAATCAGACGGTCAGATACGAAAGATAATCAAATTCTAAAGACAGAAGACTGTAATATGCCCTTCATTAATATATTCATGCACTCTGTGTTTTTACATGAAATCAGTGGCTGGGAAGAAGAGAGACGAGTCTCACGGTTTAATGTGATAATAACATGTGCAGTGGAGGTGCTTGATTTCTTCCATTACAATCACTCTTGAGTACAGAAGAAGAAGAGCGTTAGAGGGGAGAGGGAGGGAGGGGAGAGAGAGAATGGGAGAGGGAGGGAGGGAGGGAGGGAGGGAGGGGAGAGGGAGAATGTTAGAGGGGAGAGGGAGGGAGAGAAGGAGGAGAGAGAAGGAGGAGAGTGTTAGAGGGGAGAGGGAGCGAGAGTGTGAGAGGAGATAGGGAGGGAGGGGAGTGTTAGAGGAGATTGACTAGAGAGTGGTAGATAGGAGGGTCAGAGGGGTGTGGTAGAGGGGAGGGTTTGAGGGTAGTGTTTGAGGGTAGTGGTAGAGGGTAGTGGTAGAGGGGTGTGGGAGAGGGGTGTGGTAGAGGGGTGTGGGAGAGGGGAGTGTTTGAGGGTAGTGGTAGAGGGTAGTGGTAGAGGGGTGTGGGAGAGGGGTGTGGTAGAGGGGAGTGTTTGAGGGGTGTGGGAGAGGGGTGTGGTAGAGGGGAGTGTTTGAGGGGTGTGGTAGAGGGGTGTGGTAGAGGGGTGTGGGAGAGGGGTGTGGTAGAGGGGAGTGTTTGAGGGTAGTGTTTGAGGGTAGTGGTAGAGGGTAGTGGTAGAGGGGTGTGGGAGAGGGGTGTGGTAGAGGGGAGTGTTTGAGGGGTGTGGGAGAGGGGTGTGGTAGAGGGGAGTGTTTGAGGGGTGTGGTAGAGGGGTGTGGTAGAGGGGAGTGTTTGAGGGTAATGGTAGAGGGGAGTGTTTGAGGGGTGTGGTAGAGGGGAGTGTTTGAGGGGTGTGGTAGAGGGAAGTGTTTGAGGGGTGTGATAGAGGGGTGTGGTAGAGGGGAGTGTTTGAGGGGTGTGGTTGAGGGGTGTGGTTGAGGGGAGTGTTAGAGGGGTGTGGTTGAGGGGTGTGGTAGAGGGCAGTGGTAGAGGGAAGGGTTTGAGGGGTGTGGTAGAGGGGAGTGTTTGAGGGGTGTGGTAGAGGGAAGTGTTTGAGGGGTGTGGTAGAGGGGTGTGGTAGAGGGGAGTGTTTGAGGGGTGTGGTTGAGGGGAGTGTTAGAGGGGTGTGGTAGAGGGGAGTGTTTGAGGGGTGTGGTAGAGGGAAGGGTTTGAGGGGTGTGGTTGAGGGGTGTGGTAGAGGGGAGTGTTTGAGGGGTGTGGTAGAGGGGAGTGTTTGAGGGGTGTGGTAGAGGGAAGGGTTTGAGGGGTGTGGTTGAGGGGTGTGGTAGAGGGGAGGGTTTGAGGGGTGTGGTAGAGGGGAGTGTTTGAGGGGTGTGGTAGAGGGGTGTGGTAGAGGGGTGTGGTAGAGGGGAGTGTTTGAGGGGTGTGGTAGAGGGGAGTGTTTGAGGGGTGTGGTAGAGGGGAGGGTTTGAGGGGTGTGGTAGAGGGAAGGGTTTGAGGGGTGTGGTAGAGGGGTGTGGTAGAGGGGAGGGTTTGAGGGGTGTAGTAGAGGGGTGTGGTAGAGGGCAGTGTTTGAGGGTAGTGGTAGAGGGGAGCTGTGAGCTCCATCGCTCCACCCACCACGCCCTGTATCCAAGGCTCCAAGGATACACTCTCATCATCCCGACACAGGGTGGCAGTGCTTGGCCCAGATTCACTGGGCTCAGGAGGGACCCGGCGCTGGTCCCCAGACACGCTGGCATGACAACACGGCAGTGCGGTCTGCTAAGTCTTCATGTGTCAGCAGCATCTAAAAATATGAACAGGAGAAGATGTTTCCGGAGGAACCAGAGTGCAGCAGATGAACCTTAGCAGGTTTCTACAGACAAACAGAGGATTGATGGTTACATTGGTGCAGGCTGCCAGGGGGTGGAGTTTGAGAATCTAAACAAACATTGGATACGGCATGGAAACCTACAGCAAGACATTCACACAAGCTGCAGCTTCATTCCAAATAATATGGAGATATACAGAGAAGTGGGCAAATCACATCCTTTGGTATTTACTGGACTCATGTGCTGTAGTATTTATTAATCTGGATGTGGCTCAGAGGGGCAGATATCAGCCTCTCAGGCAGGAAGTCTTCAAGAGCTTATAAGTCTCTTCATGTCTCTTTTAGAATCGCCTGCACAGGTAACTGGTGGTTCCTGGAACAACAACATTCAGAAATCTGGGAAGAAAACAAATGTGGTTGTTTTTAACCTCTGAACAGGCAGCGTGCTCAGAAAATTCTGCCCCGCCTTCCATTTTCTATTCTTCAATTGGTTGGTGGTGGCAGAGAGAGAGATCTCATTGATCACAAGTAAACTCATGCCCAGTCGCTGCTGCATAATCATTATCCAGGCCGATCTGATTGGCCTTTCTGTCGATGCTTAAGCATCTGATTGGTCTCTTAGGGCCACATATTGATTCTAGAATATAGCTCATATTGACATGTTGGGCAAAAAGCTAAGTCAAATGTATAGATTTTTTCTTTTTTTCCTGCTTTTTTTTGCATTTGTTATGTATAATTATTTAATTGGGCAGAGCTAATTAAAAAGTTTTCCCCCTTAGAGTTTAAATGGAAACCAGGCTAAAACAATCTTTTTTTCAAAGAATAAAAGAGTTCTTAGTAAACAGATCAAAATAACCGCACTCAATTTTACTGCTTAGATCCATTTTACACACACACACACACACACACACACACACACACACACACACACACACACACACACACACACACACACACACACACACACACACACACAAAGAGAACAGGAGATTATCTTGTGTGTGTGAAGAAACAGCAGTGTTCCTCTAGAAGGTCTTTTCTTCTGTGATCTGTTCTGGAGATGACAGATCAAGGGCTGGATCCACTCAGGCACACGGAGGCACCGGCAGGAACCTCCACTCCTCACCACCTGCTACCGGTCCCACTCACACGCACACATAATACCAGCTAACAAGGAGTCTATGCCTAATGCTTTCTCCCTCACCCCTCCCACATTCACAGTCCTGCTCTCTCTCTCTCTCTCCCTCTCTCTCCTTCTCTCCCTCTCTCCCTCTCCCCCTCTCTTCCTCTCTCTCTCCTCCCCTCTCTCCTCCCACTTCCCTCACTCTTTCTCTCTCTCTCTATCTATCTCTTCTCCCCTCTAACCCTCCCTCTCTCATCTCCCTCTCTCTCTCCCTCCCTCTTCCTCTCTCCCCTCTTTCTCTCTCCCTCCCTCTTCCTCTCTCTCTCATATCTCCCTCTCTCTCCCTCTCTCTCTCCATCTTCCTTTCTCCCTCTCTCTCTCTCTCATCTCTCTCTCCCTCCCTCTTCCTCTCTCTCTCTCATATCTCTTTCTCTCTGTTTCATATAGACTGTACTATGTAGCCATTAAAATGTCAGCTGTATCCTGACATTTGCCTGACTGCTCCCATTTATTTTTTCCTACATACACCTTTACACACACATACACACACACCCATGCATACACACAAACACACACACACACACACACACACACACACACACACACACACACACACACACACACACACACACACACACACACACACACACAAATACAAACACAACACATTTAGGTACAGTGAAAAATCATTCATACCCACACACACACACACACACACACACACACACACACACACACACACACACACACACACACACACCCATGAGAGAGACACCTGCATTTTCTATTAACACTTTCTCTCTCTCTTTCTCTCTCTCTCTTTCCCCCTCTCTCTCTCGTCTCGCTCTCTCTTCTCCATTTTCTACCTTAACACATCTATTAAACTGGGGCAAATGTGTGTGTCTACCTGTTCTAAAGGTCATTGCAAGAGCACAGTGTCCAGTTAATGATATAACGGCCAATTTAGCCCCCGGCCGTGATGAGGCCTTATCCACAGTCAAACGCCCATCGATTTATCCCCCTGCAGGACTGCATGCCTCACTCCCCTGATTAATAACGGCCCCTGGAGATAAAAGCCGGAGGGAGGCGGGAAGTAGAGGGGAAACTGAGATTAGCGTTCGCACGCCGCAAGGTTAAAGGACGCTAATGCAGTTTGAGATTAGGACGCGGCTGGTTACGGTGCTGAGACCATAATGTTGATCCTAATGTGGGGATTGGGCAGGACTGTGAGACCCGCTGACTGTGAGGTCACACTCAGCTCCCTGCCAGGACTCATAGCAACTTGGGACTTTGGCAGAACTATTTAGCCAGCCTACAGCAAGCGGTTGGAGTTGTGCGCGAG
>NC_135215.1:13801800-13804300 GCF_052324685.1 Brachyhypopomus gauderio | reverse complement strand
GAGAGGGGAGGAGGGTCTGCACAGAGAGAGGAGGAGGGTCTGCACTGAGAGGGGAGGAGGGTCTGAACTGAGAGGGGAGGAGGGTCTGCACAGAGAGAGGAGGAGGGTCTGCACTGAGAGGGGAGGAGGGTCTGAACTGAGAGGGGAGGAGGGGCTCATTCAACTGTTCCTGGGCCACTTGATCCTGGGGAGTGTCTACTCAGCACAAGGCCATAGTGAACAGTGGGGTTGAAGAAGAGAGAGAATGAGAGATAAGAGGACAGAGAGAGAAGGAGAGAGAGAGAAAGAGAGAGGGAGGGAGACCATGGGAGTGAGAGATGGGGAGAAGGAGTGGGAGATAAAGGGGACAGAAGGAGAATGCTGGTGATGCATTTTTAGTTTCACAATATCACTGTGAATTGTTCTGTGAGTTAACTTTGATTTTTGATGGTTCATGGTAAAATTTGCAGTAATGTGTGTGTTTGCGTATGTGTGTGTGTGTGTGTGTGTGTGTGTGTGTGTGTGTGAGAGAGAGAGAGAGAGAGAGAAGAGTTGGAGAGAGATACAGAAAGAGTAAGTGTGCGTTTAACTGCAGTTGAAGTCTATGTGTGTCAGTAAATATGTGGTCTGGTTTGATTGAGCACCTTTGCTGCAGTGTTCTGATAACTCGCCTTTCTCTTCTGTCTCCCTTCACTTTACCAAACACAGTCTAATAATTCAAGGGCAGTTTTAGATTTAATCTGAGAGGAATTTATTTGCTCATGGTGCTAAAAAAGACACGATTATTTAAATTCAGTTCAGATGTCAAAAAATATAATTACAGTAATTACAAATAAAATTGTCTCAATTAAAAAATCTTTCTGTATGGATCTGTAACTCGAACAACCCTGATGTACGCTGATGAGGTCTGAAAGATTCTTTTCAAATTTGCTTCTGTCATGGATCACTGAATACTTGATTGAACTTGTATTCTGCAGCCCAAGTTCAGCAGTGTAGGATGCTGCATAATTCTGGTAACATATTGTGGTTTCTATCAGTTGTTCTGGAGTTATCTAATGGTTCAATGGGCCCCTGTTTGAGTATGCAGCAGGTCTTCAGATCAGGGTCTTGGTCCAAAGCCATGTTGATGGTAGCAGCTCTAAATTTAGGTAAAATGTACAGATGTGTCTTATTGCTAATAACTCATTCTTCTCTTTTGGGGCTAGTTAATTTTTCCTCAACTAACATTTAGGTCCAATAATCTTATAGCTGGTAATGGAAACACAAAATCTCACAAACCTTTAGTGGTATAGTGGTATAAGCTGGTCCGAAGCTGACACGAGATAGTCCAAAAACTCCAGAACGTTCACCAAACTTCTTCCTGTTCTTCTTCTCATATGTGTGATGGAGTACTTACGATTTTTCCTGCTAGTTAAAAATCTTGAATATAGAAAGTGTGCGGGACCTAAACGTATGTGTGCGAGTGAGCTAGTTGGGCCCAAATCGATTTCCTGTACGCAGTGCTGTCAGTTTGCGGGAGCCATTCTCGACAAACCAACAATGAGCAAAGCCCACATCTGCAATGAGCTGCCAACTCCAACCATGACAGCTCTAATCCTCGCGCTGGAGAGAGAGAAGGAACGCGGGAGACACAGAGAGACAGAAAGAGAAACAAAGACAGAGACCTGCAGCCATACAGAGTGAATGCTGATTGGTTGAGATGGTGTCTTTTTCTGCCCCATCTCTCAGTCAGCCCTCCAGGGGGGCGGGAGGCAGCTCATGTTGGGGAAATTGGTTTAGGTTTTCTGCGGTTCCTTATTGTCAGCTGTTGGTTTGGCAGTGGGACGCGTTTGGCTGTGTGCCCAGCAGTGACTGACAGAATGACAATGGAGAGAAGGAGAGCAAGTTTAAGGTGTCGGGGGAGAGACCCTGAGATTGGCTGAGTCTAGTGGCCATGTAGAAAGGGGACTGTCCAATCCTGTTTAGGTGCACAGAGAGGCCTGGATATGTCTGTGGTGGGTGTGTGTGTGTGTGTGTGTGTGTGTGTGTGTGTGTGTGTGTGTGTGTGTGTGTGTGTGTGTGTGTGTGTGTGTGTGTGTGTGTGTGTGTGGGTGTGTCTGTGTGTGGGTGTGTCTGTGGTGTGTGTGTGTCTGTGGTGTGTGTGTGTGTGGGTGTGTTTGTGTGTGGGTGTGTCTGTGTGTGGGTGTGTCTGTGGTGGGTGTGTCTTTGTGTGTGTGGGGGTGTCTGTGTTTTGTCAAGTAGTGATTGGCATTACAAGTATTTCTCTGAATGACTTAGGAGATTATATTACCATCCCATCACTACACACCACCATCACTACACACCACCATCACTACACACCACCATCACTACACACCACCATTACTACACACCACCATTACTACACACCACCATTACTACACACCACCATTACTACACACCACCATCACTACACACCACCATCACTACACACCACCATCACTACACACCACCATCACTACACACCACCATTACTACACACCACCATCACTACACACCACCA
>NC_135215.1:13791800-13799300 GCF_052324685.1 Brachyhypopomus gauderio | reverse complement strand
TCTCCCCACCACTACACACACTCACACACTGTCCCCACCACTACACACACTCACACACCCTCCCCACCACTACACACACTCACACACCCTCCCCAACACTACACACACTCACACACTCTCCCCAACACTACACACACTCACACACTCTCCCCACCACTACACACACTCACACACTCTCCCCACCGCTACACTCACACTCACACACTCTCCCCACCGCTACACTCACACTCACACACCCTCCCCACCGCTACACACACTCACACACCCTCCCCACCGCTACACACACTCACACACTCTCCCCAACACTACGCACACTCACACACTCTCCCCACCACTACACACACTCACACACTCTCCCCACCACTACACACACTCACACACTCTCCCCACCACTACACACACTCACACACTCTCCCCACCACTACACACACTCACACACTCTCCCCACCGCTACACACACTCACACACCCTCCCCACCACTACACACACTCACACACTCTCCCCACCACTACACTCACACTCTCCTCACTGCTACACTCACACACCCTCCCCACCACTACACACACTAACACACCCTCCCCACCGCTACACACACTCACACACCCTCCCCACCACTACACACACTCACACACTCTCCCCACCACTACACTCACACTCTCCTCACTGCTACACTCACACTCACACACCCTCCCCACCACTACACACACTAACACACTCTCCCACTCTCCCCACCACTACACACACTCACACACCCTCCCCACCACTACACACACTCACACACCCTCCCCACCACTACACACACTCACACACTCTCCCCACCACTACACACACTCACACACTCTCCCCAACACTACACACACTCACACACTCTCCCCAACACTACACACACTCACACACTCTCCCCAACACTACACACACTCACACACTCTCCCCAACACTACACACACTCACACACTCTCCCCACTGCTACACTCACACTCTCCTCACTGCTACACTCACACTCACACACTCTCCCCACCACTACACACACTCACACACTCTCCCCACCGCTACACTCACACTCACACACTCTCCCCACCACTACACACACTCACACACTCTCCCCACCGCTACACACACTCACACACTCTCCCCACCGCTACACACACTCACACACTCTCCCCACCACTACACACACTCACACACTCTCCCCACCGCTACACTCACACTCACACACTCTCCCCACCACTACACACACTCACACACTCTCCCCACCACTACACACACTCACACACTCTCCCCACCGCTACACTCACACACTCTTCCCACCACTACACACACTCACACACTCTCCCCACCACTACACACACTCACACACTCTCCCCACCACTACACACACTCACACACTCTCCCCAACACTACTCACACTCACACACTCTCCCCACCACTACACACACTCACACACTCTCCTCACTGCCTGGCTACAGCCCACTGGGAACTAGTCACTGGTTATTTCACTGGAAATGGATGTTGCTAGTGTTTGAGGTCAGACCACGCCCTCTGAGCTCTAGTGGCTGCCAGACCTCCTGATTCTCCAACCTAGTCACATGTCCTGCCCATCATACGTCTCCTGCAAACGTGATCCCAGTGGTCATGGTGACTGCTGGTGCCACTCCAACAGTAATTGGAACACTCTGTATAGAATAGTGATAGAGACTAACTTTGACCCCTGAAGGTCAGTGTACACAGTTCCCCCTATGGTACCTCTGTATAAGCTAGATTAGAGTACTTGACTGCCATGCGGGAGCAGGAGAGAGAGTTAGAGAGAAAGAGAAAGAGGGAGAAAGAGAGTGAGAGTGGGAGAAGGAGATGGAGGGAAAGAGAGATAAAGAGAAAGGGAGAGAGAGACTAATTGTGAGTATTGGAGGAAAAGAAAGAGATACAGGACCTGTTGCAGTATCATGTGCCAGGCCTGCACTAGTTTCATCATGGGTTCTGTCTGAGAGAGGCGAGCACCTTGTCCACGGTGTCCTGAAGTGTCTCTGTCTCGCTCAGAGTGGACACGGCCTCATACACCAGCCAAGCTGCCCTGCCCAGGAGTCCTGCAGCTGCGAGTATGGATAAAAACTCACTTCCACAATCAATAGGTGCACTTATCCAAGTGATTGTAAATGACAAATGCTGTCGGTGCATGTAGTGAGCGCGACGTAGCTGGCAAGCGTAATTATGGCCCAGAGGACGAGCTTCGTCTGAGGCCAGAGCGCCGCGCTCTAAGGGCTTGCACGTCTCGGCGGGAGCTTGCATGAGAAAGCATACACTTAGGCCGTCGCTGAGACCCGCACCGGCTCTCTGCCCACGTCTGAGAAGAGGGTGAGACCGAGGAGACAGAGGAGCCTGAGAAAATGCCGGCAGCGCTAAGCCCCTCCCCCTCCCCCTCCTCGTCTCAGGTGGGTTTATGGATTGCGTTGAAGAGCCAGAATGGCCTCCAGCAGGGTCCTCTACTCTGATCTAATTAACCCGCAGGGAAGGCGGCTAAGGCACGAGGATCAGCGTGGCTCCTTCCACGACCTCAGACCCTGACGTAGGTCTCGCAGCGTGAAGGTCCATTGCCCTCATTATGCAGTATCCCATGGTTCACCGCTGCATTATATATTATAGCACAGGATGGCAAGCATGATGGCTTGAAGAGAGAGAGAGAGAGAGAGTGTGTGTGTGTGTGTGTGTGTGTGTGTGTGTGTGTGTGTGTGTGTGTGTGTGTGTGTGTGTGTTACTGACTGATGGCTTGAAGCGCGGGTGTGTGTGTGTGTTATTGACTGACAGCTTGAAGAGCGGATGTGTGCGTGTGTGTTACTGACTGCCTTTTATTAACTCGGGCAGCTCAGTTGACAGACACACACACACAACCTGACAGCCCTATACGTATACAATACATATGAGCTAAGAGATGCTGCTGAGATCAGATCTGAAGCAATCAGGCGAGTTTCTCAGGGTTGTTTTTATTTAGGCAGCAGGGCGGCACTCCGAGCCGACACCGAGAGTCCGAGCTTGTAATGCCGACACCGAGAGTCCGAGCTTGTAATGCCGACACCGAGAGTCCGAGCTTGTAATGCCGACACCGAGAGTCCGAGCTTGTAATGCCGACACCGAGAGTCCGAGCTCCTCCAAATATCGCTAATTAACCACCGCAAAACACAGTCTGGCAGTCACCCTGCAGCCGAGTGCGTCTGTGCTGCAGTCAAACCTGTCTGCTACCACCAGCGCACACAAGCCAGCCAGAAATAGAGCTGAGTGGAAGCCCTGGTGTGTGTGTTAAAGACGCATTCTTCAGCAGCCTTCCTGCTCCGGGATGACACGACACTTCAATGCGGCTGGCGCCGAGCACCCGGACCTGCCGCAGATCGGCCCGCCATTAATATGCACCGCAGCGTGCTGCTGAAGTGTGGATCCAGCCGGAACACGGCGCATCCGTCTCGCCAGTGGCGCCGTGTCCCGTTCGCACGGACGCAAAACACGCTCCCTGTGCATTAGATGCACTTAATCTTTCAGACAAAAGGTTTATTCGCAAACTGCAACTATGATTGCAATCAATTTGTTAAAATAATCGTGTGTCCCACTGGATGAACACAAGTGGTTTCTGCTTGAGCACTTCCCAACACACTTGGCTCCATGCCTTCCTCATCTGATAACGTACAGATGATGTACCTGAGAACTTTAAGACTAGGCACCCAAAGGGAATCAGAACTGTACAGATTAGTGTCTAATGATGCTCTTCTGAAATCAAATGTTTGTTCATGTTAGTTAAACGGCGGTACATGGCCTCGCGAACAGTGCTGAGTCCATGATGGAGTCATTCAAGACAGCGTTCAAAACCACATTTAATACCAATTAAACAAGATGAAATAACCTGCCAAAATGGTGAAAAGGTCAAGAGCAGCTTGTCGGCTGAGTGTGTTAAACACAGACTCACACTTCCACATCACTATGGCCTTATTCCACTGGGCTTCTGAGCATTTAACCTCCCGAGACCCAGACTGCAGTGCAGCCAAATGCCAAGATGTCCTTGTAAAAAGGCAAAACAAAACACCATATTAAAGGGTCCGAGCCTGATAGGGAATTCAGAGGTGGCGATGCAGCTGAACACTTGTTGTCTGCGTGAGCTCTTTGGCTGGACTCAGAAATCCTGCTTCCAACTCCCTCGGAGCAGAGTTGTCCGGCGGCTCAGAAAGGCCCTTACAGACAATATGCTCACTGCTCTCAAAACAAGATCAAACACAGAAGATCAAACAAAGACCTTCGTTTCTGGGGGAAACCTTCACATGATACACGCTTGCAGATATTCCCCTCTACCAACCAACAGAACCAAGCTGCACAGGAGAGTTTGGTCCTGAACTCATGTAAAATGTCTTCAGTAGCTTGTGTTTATATTTGTTTGCCACAAAATGGCCTCCAAGCCTTAGCTTGGATTTTTATAGATAACCGAGGGGCTCTGTGACTCATTGCTGTAGCGCCATCTGTTGGAAGAAAAGCTGCTCTCCACTTTGGAGTGCCGCTCGCCTCCACTCACACTGTAGAAAAATGAAACGACAGTGGCCAAGAAGCCATTGTTACCGGTCATACCATCAGAAGCCAGAAAGAATGTGTTGCATGGGTCGAGCCAAGATGGCTGCTGGATGCTTGTCAAAGCCACATGAGGCGCACAACACTTGAGCCAAGATGGCAGACCCAAAGCAGTCAAAGCTTGTGGGAATGGGCAGCTTGTTATTTAGCCAGAATGGTTCCAGGCTGCAGATCTTTTCTTTATCAGTTAAAGACTGGGGAGGAAACTGTTGTCTGTGCCTAATTACTCGAGTCACTGTCCTAATTACAAGTGATTGACTAGGAGAAGAAAAGAGGAATGATGACACAAGGGACTGCATTAATTCCCAGTGTGGCCGGTCACACAGGCCAGAATCGTCTTCCTCCTCCCCAGTTGAAGAAGAGGCTGAGTGAGACTGCTTTTCTCCTCCAAGTCAGAGACTGTGGAAACCTACTTGTCAGCACTGAATAGGTGGGGACCACTTGAGTCTGAATTGAAGAACGCATCTCTTTTCTTATTTCCAGAAATTGCTCTTTTTACTCCTAAATAAGGACATCGGCCTTTAGTGAGGACTCCAACCTCCTCTCTCTATCTTTATATCTCTTCTACCTTCCTTCCTTTCTCTCTTTCTGTTTCCCTTTTTCTTTTTCTCTGTCTGTCTCTATTGTCTTCGTGACATTGAAAGGTTGAAGAGGTGTTGCTGTCTTGCTCTTACTCATGGCTGAGACTAGCACAAGTAGTAATGTTCCATATGTTACATTAATGGGTACATACACACTCACCAGCCACTTTATTAGGTACAACTTGCTAGTATCGGGTTGGATCCCGTTTTGCCTTCAGAACTGCCTTAATCCTTTGTGGCATAGATTGAACAAGGTACTGGAAACATTCCTCAGAGTTTCTGGTCCATATTGACATGATGGCATTGTCCAGTTGCTGCAGATTTGTCGGCAGCACATCTATAATGTGAATCTCCTGTTCCACCACATCCCAAAGGTGCTCTATTGGAGTGAGATCTGGTGACTGTGGAGGCCATTCAAGTTCAGTGAACTCATTGTCATGTTCAAGAAACCAGTCTGAGATGATTCGCTCTTTATGACATGGCTCTTTATCCTGCTGGAAGTGGCCATCGGAAGATGGGTACACTGTGGTCATAAAGAGATGGACATGGTCAGCAACAATACTCAGGTAGGCTGTGGCGTTGACACGATGCTCAATTGGTACTAATGAGCCCAAAGTGTGCCAGGAAAATATCCCCCACACCATTGTACCACCACCACCAGCCTGAACCGTTGATACAAGGCAGGATGGATCCATGCTTTCATGTTGTTAACGCCAAATTCTGACCCTACCATTTGAATGTCGCAGCAGAAATCGAGACTAATCAGACCAGACAATATTTTTCCAATCTTCTATTGTCCAATTATGGTCAGCCTGTGTGAATTGTAGCCTCAGTTTCCTGTTCTTAGCTGACAGAAGTGGCACCCAGACCAGCCCGTCCGGCACCAACAACCATGCCTCTTAAAGTGACTTAAATCATCTTTCTTCCCCATTCTGATGCTCAGTTTGAACTGCAGCAGATCCTCTTGGCCATGTGTACATGCCTAAATGCATTGAGTTGCTGATTCGACATTTAAATTAATGAGCAGTTGGACAGGTATACCTAATAGAGTGGCCGGAGTGTGTGTGTGTGTGTGTGTGTGTGTGTGTGTGTGTGTGTGTGTGTGTGTGTGTGTGTGTGTGTGTGTGTGTGTGTGTGTGTGTGTGTGTGTGTGTGTGTGTGTGTGTGTGTGTGTGTGTGTGTGTGTGTGTGTGTGTGTGTGTGTGTGTGTAGAGAGAGAGAGGAAAAGGAAGAAAGAGATGAGATTGGATCTATTCCTATTATATAGTTCCGATAACTATAACTATAGAACCACCTTTTGACCACAAATACGGACTTGTGCTAACGGGCCGCCCAATGGAGGATGGGTTCCCTTTTGAGTCTTGGTCCTCCCGTGGTTTCTTCCTAATCCCCACCATCATAGGGAGTTTTTCCTTGTCACTGTCGCCTCTGGCTTGCTCATTAGGGATCTGGACCCATACGATTGTAAAGCTGCTTTGTGACGTATTGTAAAAAGCGCTATATAAATAATTTGACTTTGACTATTCCAAACCCTGATAATTAAAAGACTATTTTTGCTCACTCATACAGAGGGATGAGGGCATTCCAGAATCTTACAGTTCCAGAATCTCAGAATCTTACAGTTCCAGAATCATACAGTTCTTCCAGTTTCTTCTGCAGAGATCCATATCTTTTTTTTGCTCCATCAGCAATGGCACCACAAACCCCTATACACACCCACACACACACTGCCACCCTCCTAACCCCCCCTGCACTGCCTACACCACCTACACACACACTCCTCCCCCCTCCACACACACCCTTCACACCATGCCATACACCCACATACACCACCCGCACACTCAGACACCCACACACACCACCTCACACATGCACAGACACACACACACAGACACACATGAACTCTTTGAATGTTTGTCCTACTCTTCTTTACTTATTCCTTCCCATCTGCACTCTGTGCATCTCTTTCACTGCATTCAGTCCAAGTCATTTAATCTCTTACACACACACACACACACACACACACATGCACGCACACACACAGGCACCTCAACACGGTCCTGATTATCATGTTGCATTAAAAACTGGGCATCATGAAGGCTTGTTTGTACATTATAATGGGCCGTTATGTATAGAATGGAGACTCGTTGTAATATGAGGCATATGTCTGTGATTGTACGTGTGTGTGTTAGAGACAGAGGGAGATTGAACTATTAAAGAGGACTGATCACATGATGCACTATAATTTTAGATAACAGCAACAAGGCCATGTAAAAGGGATCATTATTTTTTCAAAGAAATCCTGCACTTCTGCTCATGTAGC
>NC_135215.1:13644300-13781800 GCF_052324685.1 Brachyhypopomus gauderio | reverse complement strand
TTCTCCCCCTCCCTTTCTCTCTCTCCTTCTTTTTCTCTCTCATCCTCCATTTATCTGCTGGGATCACCGGCATCCCTAGTTTCTCGTTTTCATTGCTTTTTCTCCCGTGGATACCACACACACACACACACACACACACACACACACACACACACACACACACACACACACACACACACACACACACACACACACACACACGCATTCTGTGGCCAGCCCCTTAAGTGCAGAATATGAATGAAACATTCTGTGTTTTTCTCATCTCTCTCTCTAATGGAAAAATGATTGAGCGATTTAAAGAACAGAGAATACAAACAGTATTTACAGCAAGACATATTTTTGCAACAAGCTGAGAAATGCATTCCCATGCATTCCCATGTGTGTGTGTGTGTGTGTGTGTGTGTGTGTGTGTGTGTGTGTGTGTGTGTGTGTGTGTGTGTGTGTGTGTGTGTGTGTGTGTGTGTGTGTGTGTGTGTGTGTACTCGTGTTTACAATGCTGTTATAGCCTGTTCTAGCATTTTTCTAAAATCAACATTCAAGGACTTTTCACTAACAACTGCGAGTCGTAATAATCTAATGAAATATTTCAAACTTTGCATGTTGTGTAATGGTGGAGCCAGGATGCAGCTGATGGGCTCCCAGTGGGAAGGGATTCAGCAAGTGGGCGGAGTCATGCAGGGGGTCCTGATTCTCATCTGCAGAGGTGGGCGGAGTCATGTAGGGAGTCCTCATTCTCATCTGCAGAGGTGGGAGGAGTCATGCAGGGAGGGGATCAGGCCAGCACCCGTTTGGCATCAGTCAGAACAGCCTTAGTCGCGGTGGCAGGACTGTACTATAGCAAACCTCACTGCAGAGATTGGACTCTCCTCCACACAGACACAGTCAGTACTCAGTACAGTACTCCCCCACACAGACAGTCAGTACTGACTCAGTACACTACTCCCCCACACAGACACAGTCAGTACTCTTTCTCGCGTACTCTCTTACTCTTTTGTTTTCTCTCCCTCTCTCACATTCTCTCCTTCCCTCTCCTTCTCTCCCTCTCTCACATTCTCTCCTTCTCTCTCTTTCTCTCTCTCTCTCTCTCTCTCTCACATTCTCTCCTTCCCTCTCCTTCTCTCTCTCTCACATTCTCTCCTTCCCTCTCCTTCTCTCTCTCACACATTCTCTCCTTCTCTCTCTCTCTCTCTCTCAATTCAATTCAATTCAATTCAAGGTGCTTTATTGGCATGACAAATATTGCTTCATTTGTATTGCCAAAGCCTGAACACTTATAATATTAGTAACACTAGATAAAAGTTGGGCTCACAACTCTAAACATTACAAAATTGTTAAGGAGTAAACAACAGGTAAAATGAATATATACATACACATAAATACATTTCCCTAATTAAATAACAAAATCAGAAGTTGGTATCAAATAATACATGCATAAGGGGGTAAGAAGGGGAACCACATGTATATTTACATACATCAAAGACGTGTGTGTGTGTGTGTGTGTGTGTGTGTGTGTGTGTGTGTGTGTGTATGCGTATATGTGTGTATGTGTGTGCGTGTATGTGTGATCACTCACTGTCCCTCTCACGGTGGCAGGCCATGACGTATTGTGCTGCGAGTGTGCAGCAGTCTCTGTGCTCTCCTAGTAGGTAGGGGAGTTTCTCTAGATCAGATAGGCTGTTGAATGCGGGGTGTTTATTGATGAATTTTATGTAAAATTTGTTTCGAATATCAGTGAATTTTTGGCATTCTGTCAGGAAATGCAGCTCTGTTTCAATTTTACCCATCTTGCACTGTTGGCAAGTTCTGTTTTCTTGGGGCACCCATGATCTTCTGTGCCTGCCAGTCTCTATAGCCAGGTTGTGCTGGCTGAGTCTGTACCTCGTCAGGGTGGTTCTCAGTTTCAGATCAGTCACTGTGCTCAGGTACTCTGCCACAGTGTACTGTCTCTTTAGGGCCAGATAACATTGCATTCTACTTTGTGATTTTGTCTGGTTTTCCCAGTGTTTTTTGTCTGGTTTTCCTCTCTCTCTCCCTCACTCTCCCTTTAACTGTTTAACTGGAGTCGCAGGTTATTTGACATTTGCTCTGGTTTGTATTAATTCTGCATCTTCATGGTGAGATTCATCCCAGTTGCTGCTTCTGATCTGCACTTCTGCACTGGCAAAAACACTATTTCTGCAAATCAAATTCACACGCACACACACACACACACACACACACACACACACACATACACACACACACACACACACACACACACACACACACACACACACACACACACACACACACACACACAGATGTGCACTTGCACACTTTTATGGTAATGTGCAGAAACGTATTTGCACTTCCAATAGGATTATGCACACTGAAATTTAAAAGATTTAGCAGTCACTTCATGACACGAGCGTGCATGTGTGATTCAGTTTGTATGGGTGCAAGCATGCATGTGTTTGTTTGTGCTGAGTATATGGTCTGTATATTGCGTGTCCATCAGGTAAGAGGTTGTAGCACCTTCTGTCAGTATGGCACAACCTCACTCGTCCTTCAGTCATGCTCTACCTCATCCTTTCAACAACCTGATCTTTTCCTTCCTGCCTCATCACTAACTTTGTGTGTGAGTGTGTGTGAGTGTGCATGTGTGAGAGAGCAAGAAAGAGAACGAGAGAGAGAGAGAGAGAGAGAGAGAGAGAGAGGAAGAAAAGGGAGAGAGAGTTTAACTGAAAATAGCGAAGCAGAGTTAGTGCCAATTGCTATGGCTGCACTCCAGGGCAACAGCAGGTTGGCATCAGACTGCCATCAAGATCAAGAGAAAATGAGAGAGAGGGAGGGAGAGAGGAAAAGGGAGAGGGGGAGTCAGAGAAATGGAGAGAGAGAGAGTCTAAGAAAGAAAGTCAAGTCGAGAGATAAAGGGAAGAAAGAGTGAATGAAGGTCAGAGAGATAAAAAAGATGCAAAAAGAGGGCGAGAGAGAAGTTAGGTTGTGGTTAGCCTGGCAGCTGTGCGGTTTGACCTCTGTGACCTTTCCACCTGTGTGTGGAGTCTCTGTAGTGATTGCCATGTCCTTGGTGATGTCTGGGAATCCATATTCCTGATGATCAAACCTGAGCATAACTGTACAAAAAACAGCACAAGAAAAATTCAAGAACGATTTATCTTGTGTGTGTGTGTGTGTGTGTGTGTGTGTGTGTGTGTGTGTGTGTGTGTGTGTGTGTACAGAGGGAGAGAGAGGGAGGTAAGGATTGTGCTGTGGCAGACTGAAATCTCAAAGCCAACACAAAGCCTTCGGGAAGCGTTTAATCTGGTCTGACTCTGAGAGATGAGTCAGGACGTTTCAGTGTCATCCCCTGCACGTGTGACCATTAAATCACTTGCCCACTCTCTAATGCCTGCCACCAACAACAAATGCAAGCAAAAATACCCCAATTATATATATATATATATATATATATATATATATATATATATATATATATATATATAATGAAAGTCGGAAAATGTGAAAAAGAAAAAAGCACAAGACAGCATTTCCCTGAAATGATGTGCCTCCTCCTTTCTCTTTTTCTCTTCCTCCCTTTCTCACTCTCTCCATCTTTCTCTCCCCCCCCCGAACAGAAAGCACAAGTCTGACAGTAAGCTTTCACTGGAAGCTATTCCTCAATGTGTGTGTGTGTGTGTGTGTGTGTGTGTGTGTGTGTGTGTGTGTGTGTGTGTGTGTGTGTGTGTGTGGGCTTACATGCATGTGTGTGTGGGATGATGAAGCTTTTGTCCAAAATGTGTTTAATTGTTTTTCTCCATGTCTTAAAGTACTGGAAAGGCTTTCTATCAATGCGTCTGCCTTTCTCATCCTCTTTCTCTCTGTCACTCCCTATGATGCTCCCTCTCTCTTTCTCTCTCTGCTCCTCTCTCTCTCTCTCTAATGTTCTCTCTCTCTGTCTCTTTCTCTGCTCCTCTCTCTCTCTCTCTCTCTCTGCTCTTCCCTCTGATTCTCTCTCTCTCTGATGCTCTCTCTCTTTCTCTTTCTCCTCTATCTCCTATATCTCTGTCAGTATTTCACAGAGTTTCATATCTAAACTTCTGAATACTCTGACTGGACGTACATATACAGTATGTCAGGAGCAGAGTCTAATAATGTGTTATAATGCTGTATATCAGGGCCTTTACTGATAGTCAGCTAGATCCTCATACAAATGTATTTCCAGTCCACCAGTAGTTGATTTAACAATGGTAGATTATTGTACCATTGTCTTTGCTATTCTGTCTCTCACTCTCTCTCTCTCTCTCTCTCTCTCTCTCTCTCTCTCTCTCTCTCTCTCTCTCTCTCTCTCTCTCTGACAGGTTTGGACATCACTAAGGACCCTTGTATGAAGCTACACTGTCCTCCTCATAAAGTGTGTGTGAGCCATGACCTTCAAACGGCTATCTGCACCAATCACAAGCCACCACAGCACAGGTAAGACTGCGCACACACACGCACACACACACACACACACGCACACACATGCACGCGCACACACACACACACACACACACACACACACACACACACACACACACATTTGGTCTCTTTCTCTTCCTCCCTGTCGCTATCTTGCACACACAATTTTAAAAATGATCTCTGCTCCTCATGTCCTCTGGCAGTGGTGGAGAAGGACCAGAGTGGTAATGATATTAGCTAAATTCACTGTGTGCTCAGTCTCTATCAGGGATGGTCTGCCACACATAATCTCTCATTAATAGCATATCACCATCTTTTTGCCATCTGGGCTCGCCAATTACTCTATAAACATGATTAAAAACCTTTTCTATAAGCCAAATGAGCAACTATGACATAATTTAGTTAAAGCCTAATTACACTTTACAAATAAATTTACATTTCAAATGCTATTCTGACACAGCATAGGAGGCCATTGTGGGCTCATTACGGAGGCAGCAGAGTGTCATAGCAGTCCACTACTGTAGACCCCCACATACTCCCACATACTCCCACATACTCCCACATATCCCCACATACTCCCACATACTCCCACATACCCCCACATACTCCCACATACTTTCACATACTCCCACATACTCCCACATACTCCCACATACCCCCACATACTCCCACATACTTTCACATACCCCCACATACTCCCACATACTCCCACATACTCCCACATACCCCCACATACTCCCACATACCCCCACATACCTCCACATACCCCCACATACCTCCACATACCCCCACATACCCCCACATACCCCCACATACCCCCACATACTCCCACATACCCCCACATACCCCCACATACTCCCACATACCCCCACATACCCCCACATACTCCCACATACCCCCACATACTCCCACATGCCCCCACATACCCCCACATACCCCCACATACTCCCACATACCCCCACATACCCCCACATACTCCCTCAGTCCTTCGCCTCCCTTTCCAGCCCATGTCGTGTTTGGTCAAACACATATTGATTATTCGGCGGCCATTTGAGTGGACCCAGGAGTTCATTAAGCATAATGAACTCACCACCTCTTGATAAGCAAACACTCCAGTATGGAGTGCCATGCCAAATCTTGTTCACTGTGAAATAATGACACTCTGATCCCTATTATAAACCCAACACCCTGCAAGCACTTGATAACAATTTACACATTTCTGCACTGCATCTTCTGCCATGGCAACAAAGCGAACGCTAATCTGTCATTAATCCCAAACAAATGAGATGTGACTATCATTTTTTATCATTAATTTACATGGTGACAAACATTAAGTAGATTGTTCATATGCAAATAATAAATGAATGCATAAATAACACTGCTTAATTAGGTCTAACTGAATAACATGTATTCATAAATTAAAAAGGCGGAGGATTACGTTGGAAGGCTCATAATCCATCGAATAAATTAGCGTGCTTATGTTGTAGAGCAGATCCATTGAGGGCTGGTGCCTGTGTGCTGTTGAGAGTCCTGTGTGGGTATGAGTGCTGGTCCTGAAGAATGACTCCGCTCCCAGACCAACACCCAGTGCTCAATTTTGCCCTGCACACACTTTATTTCAAAGATCTAAAGGTGCTGCTTCATTAAATACGCTGAACAAAGATGTGAACCCTGCCTAGCATGTTTTTGTCTGAATATACAGTATATGTCTCATGCACTCAGGCCTGGTCTAAGAGAGTCCTGGATAACTGGATTCACCTTTATAGAGGAACGTGAAAATTGTGCTTTGTCCTGCCTCAAAAGACTTCATCCCTTACAACCCTAGACTGTACAGTCAACAATGGTATCAACCAACACATTCCTAAAGTATTAATGAGACTAAACTGTTTCTCCAAAAACACTGAGCAGTGTTCATTTATTTTTTGCTTCACAAAATAACACAGACAAACCTTACAGCACATTGAATTTTAATCCCATTTTAAGAATCTTTCGACCATCATGTTTATGCGTCTCTGTGTTAATGTGTTAATGTTTTTTGGTCTATGAAAGAGTGTGCACCTTAGCATCTGTTTTTATGTTTTAATGTGGGTTAATTTGTATATAAATGTGTTTGTGTCTTAACATCTCAGTGTTAATTTGTTAACGTGAGTTATTTAGTATCTACATGTGTTTGTCTTAGTATATCTGTGTTAATGTGTTTTTGTGTTTGTGCCTTGGCATCTCTGTGTTAATGTAGATTATTTGGTATATGAATGTGTTTGTGTCTTAGCATCCCTGTGTATTTTGTTAATGTGGGTTATTTGGTGTTTGTACGTGTTTGTGATTTGTTATTATCAATTAATTTGTTTATGAATGTGTGTCTTAGCATCTCTGTGTTAATGTGGGTTATATGGTATATTGATATGTTTGTGTCTAAGCGTCTCTGTGGTAATGTGGATTATTTGTTATATGAATGTGTGTCTTAGTGTCTCTGTGGTAATGTGGATTATTTGGTATATAGATATGTTTGTGTCTTAGCGTCTCTGTGGTAATGTGGATTATTTGGTATATAGATATGTTTGTGTCTTAGCGTCTCTGTGGTAATGTGGATTATTTGGTATATAGATATGTTTGTGTCTTAGCGTCTCTGTGGTAATGTGGATTATTTGGTATATAGATATGTTTGTGTCTTAGCGTCTCTGTGGTAATGTGGATTATTTGGTATATAGATATGTTTGTGTCTTAGCGTCTCTGTGGTAATGTGGATTATTTGGTATATAGATATGTTTGTGTCTTAGCGTCTCTGTGGTAATGTGGATTATTTGGTATATAGATATGATTGTGTCTTAGCGTCTCTGTGGTAATGTGGATTATTTGGTATATAGATATGTTTGTGTCTTAACGTCTCTGTGGTAATGTGGATTATTTGGTATATAGATATGTTTGTGTCTTAGCGTCTCTGTGGTAATGTGGATTATTTGGTATATAGGTGTGTTTGTGTCTTAGCGTCTCTGTGGTAATGTGGATTATTTGGTATATAGGTGTGTTTGTGTCTTAGCGTCTCTGTGGTAATGTGTATTATTTGGTATATAGGTGTGTTTGTGTCTTAGCGTCTCTGTGGTAATGTGGATTATTTGGTATATAGGTGTGTTTGTGTCTTAGCGTCTCTGTGGTAATGTGGATTATTTGGTATATAGGTGTGTTTGTGTCTTAGCGTCTCTGTGGTAATGTGTGGGTCTGTAAGCTCTGACTCTTTCTCTTTCATTTAAACAAACCTGACTTTCAGTCTACCCAGCACTCACTTCTACAATGTACAGTGTCTGATTTTCACCTATATTTGGGCTCAGTGTGCCTCTTCTCTGTCTAGCAGTAGTCTGCCAGAATAGAAGTGGTCCACTTTCCTCGGTACCACCTTTTCATGCTATATACAATGACATACTGGAACAAAACACCATGGGTGATAGAGAAATTCTGAAAACATATTTGGCATTTTTTTTTATTTTTGCAGGAAGCAGAATCATTGTTGACCAGTGAAATCGAACAGCCTAAGGTAGAGGGGGAAAGCTAGGGTTTGTCTGGGCATTGAAGAACTACAATGAGTAATTAGCACCTGTACTGACGCATATGTTTAATTCATGTCTGGTAGGAGGTCACTTTCCTACTCGGTGGAAGGATTCAGTGCTGAACCAAGACCCACAAAATCACAGCTCCCTCAGGACTTCCAGCACATCTTCTTGCTGTGTCGTGTAGGCAAGGCATATGAAAGAATCTTAAAAAAAAAAAGATTCTGTTCGATGAGACAGAAAAGGCAATCAGGAACACTCAACCCATTTTCCTGAAGATCAGACCGACTGAATGCTCTCCTGCATGCCACGCCAGGCAAGCAGCATGCGCCTGATGCAGTTCCCAAGCTGTATGGTCACGTTGCATGTATCGACTTCTCCAGGGTCTTCTGTACAATGAATCTTGGTCAGCTTCTGTCTATGTTAGCTTCGTATAGTATTGACACAAATATATGGCTGGTTCTGATATGGAGGCAACAGTCTGTGGGCTGGGGAACACTACACTGTGTGTCTCCAGCCAAACGTGTGCAAGCTGGCGTTCCTCAGGGAGGACCGGTATCTCCTCTTCTTATTGTTTCCTGTATGAATACACTACACTGGATGCTGTGGTGGTGGGGAACTGTGCTGATGATCTGAGCTTGAGTGAGGTGTTGACAGAATATATTCTGTGAGAGATACAGTCTGCTGTTAGCCAGGGAGAGGACTTTTATTTTTTATTTTTTTGTCTTCAAACCTTTAAGTGTTTCGATCAGCTCAGACATTATATGGGATAATCATATCTCCTATACCTCACTCATGTCTCTCCATATGCCACACACACATTTGTGTGCAGTGCAGGCCTTCCACAAGATATGCTGCCTTGACCTTCATCCACCCTGTCTGGGAGTATGCTTCTCCTGTCTGGACCTATACTTCTCCTGTCTGGACCTATGCTTCTCCTGTCTGGACCTATGCTTCTCCTGTCTGGACGAATGCTTCTCCTGTCTGGACAAATGCTTCTCCTGTCTGGACGTATGCTTCTCCTGTCTGGACGTATGCTTCTCCTGTCTGGACCTATACTTCTCCTGTCTGGACCTATGCTTCTCCTGTCTGGACCTATACTTCTCCTGTCTGGACCTATGCTTCTCCTGTCTGGACCTATGCTTCTCCTGTCTGGACCTATGCTTCTCCTGTCTGGACGTATGCTTCTCCTGTCTGGACGTATGCTTCTCCTGTCTGGACAGGGTTACCCAAGCAGGTGGTGCAAGAACCTGAATGTATCCAAAGGAGGTGTTTGAGACTTATTACACAAACAAGATTCTACCTAGTCCATATGAGGAGAGAGGAAGCTCTCAGAAATTATATCTGCTCCATTCTTCTCAGCACATAACTTCCTTTTCATGCACATCTGGATGTAAAGTCAGTTTATTGTTCTCTGTGAAATAGCAGGAAATCTATGCAGACATTAAATTGCACAAAGACGCTCACTATCCTCTTGCCTAGAGCTTTTAATGTACCAAAATGAAATATCTGATTATATAGGATTGATTATGGACTACTAAGCCAGGAAAATTATTAGCAAGTACTATTTTGGTTGTTAGAGCTATTGTGAACACTGGGGAAAGAAAAGATATCAATATGCAGTTGAGTCATAAAAGTGTGTAGTTTGGAATGGAATTAATTTATTACGCTTCTAGAACTCCTTACTCAGGAAGTGATGTCAGTCAGCAAAGGTCACATCTCCTAACAGGAAGACCTAGATGTAATTGGCCTAACCTGGATGACGTTTCCTTGCCCAGTGTTGATGATTACAATAGAAATGAACACAACACAAGTGGTGGATCCTTGCAAGTTCATGAGTAGCCAAGGTGGGCCATTTGTTATAACGAATAAAGAATAAATGGATTGTGTAATGCTCTGCCAAACAAAAGACTGGACAGTATCCACATCCTTTTGCCATTCGAGAAGCTGGCAAGAATGCTGAATAATTGTCATTTGGGAGAACAACGGGATTCATACCTCCAGGGAAAGTTCCTCACATGATTGTTGAATATGAATATAGCATATCTGTCGAAGATGTCTTATTCAGTGGACATACAGAACAAAGAGCCCCAAAAGTATCTAAAAATGGAATATGGGATGGACTGTATAGTAATTTCTAGGTCTGGGAGGGGATGCTGGTTGCAGGAGGCATGGTAAGAGAAAGTGGTTATTTTCTTTCTCTTGAAACTCTCTCTCTGAAGTAGAGGTTGGTGTATTAGTAGCCAGCCAGCTCCAAAAACTGCCTCATCTACTTTTTGGTTTTAGGTCTTGGACAGGCTACAATCACTGCAGTCTTGTCTTTTTGGGGTTGCAGATTGTCCATGACCCAAAAGGAAGCCCAGATACCCTACCTCCAACCATCTGTAACGTGCGGAGGAGGCAGGCACGACGACAAAAGTTCCAGTGAAACATACACGAAAACACGAAAGTGAAGCTCAGTGCAGTAGCACAAGCACTTCAACAGACACTCACTCGGGCACGAACTTTAGACAAAGACGAGCACGAGGTGTTCTACACATTAAATAGGTGTAGAACACATTCCACAGTGATCACGAGACAAGGCACAGGTGAGACTAACGAACACGCTCACAAACAACCCACACCCACTAAACTACAAACATGGACATAACTAGACGCAGACAACGTAACAACACGCCCACAAGGAGGGGTCTGGAGCTGAACCGTGACAACATCTAGTAGCACACTTCTTTAGAACTGTTCTCAGGTGTTACATGTGCCACTGCTGGTCATTATTATGGATGAGTTGATATTGGAATATCAGTGTAAATGAAATGAAGTATGAGGGTCATTTTTACATGGGGTGCTGAAGTCAAGGGGATCTGCTAGTAGATCCCCTCATCAGATCCACTGTTGAATGAAGGTGAGCAGAGAACCCAACCAATAGAGCAGCTCATCAACACACTGGATAGGCAAAGAATTCAGACAACCTGTCGACTTCTCTATCATCAACACAGAAGTGAGAGGGACGTCTTGCACAGCATGTTAGGGCGTCCTTATGCTTAGGGTTAGAGGATGGCTGTGAATATGTATTTAATCCCCAACCATTTCTGAAGCTTGATCAGTTAAGAATGCCTTTTTGGATTCCAACACGGGAGACAGTAGAGACGAGTGGCCAAGCAACACTGCATCCTGAAGTCCTGCATGTCTTGACACTGCCAAGACATAATCCATAATACTAAGCAGTACTTGCATGCTCTGTTTTGAATTGCCCTGTGAGGTCGTCCGAGAGGAACCTGAAGACGGCCAGGGGATTAACCAACTGACCTCCACAGCATGACATACACCACATGTGTACTTTACCCAGAATACCCAGCCAATAAAACCAGGCCATTATGCCCTCTAATGGTATATCCTGTCGTCCTGCCATTGGTTCCTCATCACATGCACAGAACAGCATCCCCTGGTGCTTGTAGGACCAACAACTGGACCATCGCTGTGCTTGGTTCTCTTGGTGCATTTCAGGGTGCCGTCCTGAGACTGGTCCAGTGGAAAGTCCCCCTGGGGAAGGGGGGGCGAGGAGCTGCAGTCCTGAGGCGGGACACTCCCTTGACCCCCAGGGGGTGTCATTAGTCACGTCTCCTCCCCCGGCTCCTCCTGCCCTAGAGGTGTGGCCCGGGGGAACATGGGCCCCACATATTCAACAGGGGCAGGCGCAGCTCCTTTCACACACACAGTGACTTCTGCAGTGAGCTCCTGTCATGGTGGTGTTATCACATTCATTGAGGGATCTAGGGGCTTCTGGTCCTGGCTACACCCAAAGCACTCCATCCTCACTCATCAGATCCGCCTCTACTGATTATTGATTGGCATCACTTGTCTTCTTTTATCAATCTCCTATTTAAACATGTGTTTTGCACTTCATCTTTGCAAACTATTGCCATTGTTAATCCCAGAGTGCTGAGCGTTTATTCTGCTTGTCTTTTTGCCTATCGACCTGTTTTTGTCCTCTGGCTAGCGGGTCTAAGTATCCGTTGTCTGGCTAGTTTGCTCTCTCGGATTTCCCTCTGGTTTTTTCATTTTTGGATTCGTTACGTTACGCCTTCCCCATTACCACAGCTAAACCTTTTCACGGCCAGCATTAAAAATGTATAAATGTACTGTGTTTCCTTTTTTTTTTGGGCAGGGGCGGGGGATTTGTGACCATCATCTATTATAAAACACTTAAATATGTCAAAATCATCATCAAATAGTTAGTTAAGGAAAAGAAATACAGACGGATGTCCTTCATCAGCAAAGAAGCGAAGAAGCTCTGTTTAGGGCTGGAGTAGATGATTCACCGAAAGCTCTCAGGGGAAGAGAGGAGAGGAGAAATGAAAAGGAGAGAAGTGCAGGAAGTGTGGAGAGGATAGGAGGAGGTGGGGGTGAAGGTGGGGTTGTGGGTGGGGGTTGAAAGAGGCTCCTTGAGCAGCCATGCCGAGTCATGGTGCTGGGTGTGTGATCGGGAGTAAGATAGATGGGAGACACTCCAGAGGAATTGTGGGTAGTGGTCAACTTAATCCACTCACAACTCAACTGCCTAATGCGGACAGTCAGTCATAAGAAGACACACATGCACACACTTCAGCAGCCCCCAAACCCCGAGCACATACACACACACAAAGTAAACACTGAATATCTGCACATCTTTGAATACATATATCGTTTAAATATCTTTCAACCTAGAAGCATTACTCTGTTACTACACATGGGAAAAGATATCAGACACATATACAAAATTTCATGTGTATAGGACTCTTGTGTATAGGCATTACTTTTGTGTGTACGTTTACAGAGTTCTCGATTACACCCGCATGTACACACATAATAACATCCACACACACACAGACTTTAACACGTAGAAATATTTGCACAAACATTTCAAAGTGCATACACAGAAACACACACACACACACACACACACACACACACACACACACACACCCCAGCACACCCGTAACCGCATGCAGCACACTGCCTGTGCACTTCACTGAGCCTGCATTGTTTCATCTGTGAACTCGTTCTGTGCCCACAGAAAAGCTGGCATTTCTAATCTGCTATTAAAGCCTTGGGGTCACACCACACCAGTAGCCCATGGCTTTGCTCAGTGGGGTGTGTCTCTGGCTCTTTGTGTGTATGAGGGGTTTCTTATGAGTTATTGACATTCTGCAAATGAACAACTGCCCCAGTCTTCTCTCTCTCTCTCTCTCTCTCTCTCTCTCTCTCTCTCTCTCTCTCTCTCTCTCTCTCTCTCTCTCTCTCTCTCTCTCTCTATCAAGTCGATGGCTTTGTTGGCTTGACTGTACAAAATACAATGTTGCCAAAGCAAAGAAAATGTTTAACTTATCATAATAATAATATTTTAACAGAATACCACCAACAGCAATGACAAGAGTGATTAATAATAATATAACATAATAACAAAAAACACATGGTCACCACTAATTATGGACTGTGTGTGTGTGTGTGTGTGTGTAGAGCTGATTGTGAGAAGTAGCAATAAGAGGGAAGGCTGTCACTGAATGTCTCTCAGGCGATTATATATGTTGCTACGTATTTTCTACTAAAAACTGATCTTGGTGCTTCTCCAAGAGTGATTTCTTGTTTTCTTGTTAGGTTATATTTTTGAAATTGAGGATTTTGTTTTGAATTTGTATTTGTATGAATATGTTGTAGGTTGTTGCCTTTCTCAAAATAAGAGTGCATCTCTGTCTTTGCTCTTTGGGTCCTGTGGCTGTTCTCTTCTGACTACACTGATCACTCAGTCTGTGCTCGTCTGACTACACTGATCATTCAGTCTGTTCTCGTCTGACTACACTGATCACTCAGTCTGTGCTCGTCTGACTACACTGATCATTCAGTCTGTTCTCGTCTGACTACACTGATCACTCAGTCTGTGCTCGTCTGACTACACTGATCATTCAGTCCGTTCTCGTCTGACTACACTGATCACTCAGTCTGTGCTCATCTGACTACACTGATCACTCAGTCTGTGCTCGTCTGACTACACTGATCACTCAGTCTGTGCTCGTCTGACTACACTGATCATTCAGTCTGTTCTCATCTGACTACACTGATCACTCAGTCTGTGCTCGTCTGACTACACTGATCATTCAGTCTGTTCTCGTCTGACTACACTGATCACTCAGTCTAGTCTGTGCTCGTCTGACTACACTGATCACTCAGTCTGTGCTCGTCTGACTACACTGATCATCCAGTCTGTGCTCGTCTGACTACACTGATCACTCAGTCTGTGCTCGTCTGACTACACTGATCATTCAGTCTGTGCTTGTCTGACTACACTGATCACTCAGTCTGTGCTCTTCTGACTACACTGATCACTCAGTCTGTGCTCGTCTGACTACACTGATCACTCAGTCTGTGCTCGTCTGACTACACTGATCATTCAGTCTGTTCTCGTCTGACTACACTGATCACTCAGTCTGTGCTCTTCTGACTACACTGATCACTCAGTCTGTGCTCGTCTGACTACACTGATCACTCAGTCTGTGCTCGTCTGACTACACTGATCACTCAGTCTGTGCTCGTCTGACTACACTGATCACTCAGTCTGTGCTCGTCTGACTACACTGATCACTCAGTCTGTGCTCGTCTGACTACACTGATCACTCAGTCTGTGCTCGTCTGACTACACTGATCATTCAGTCTGTGCTCGTCTGACTACACTGATCACTCAGTCTAGTCTGTGCTCGTCTGACTACACTGATCACTCAGTCTGTGCTCGTCTGACTACACTGATCATTCAGTCTGTGCTCGTCTGACTACACTGATCACTCAGTCTAGTCTGTGCTCGTCTGACTACACTGATCATTCAGTCTGTTCTCGTCTGACTACACTGATCACTCAGTCTGTGCTCTTCTGACTACACTGATCACTCAGTCTGTGCTCGTCTGACTACACTGATCACTCAGTCTGTGCTTGTCTGACTACACTGATCACTCAGTCTGTGCTCGTCTGACTACACTGATCATTCAGTCTGTTCTCATCTGACTACACTGATCACTCAGTCTAGTCTGTGCTCGTCTGACTACACTGATCACTCAGTCTGTGCTCATCTGACTACACTGATCATTCAGTCTGTGCTCGTCTGACTATACTGATCACTCAGTCTGTGCTCGTCTGACTACACTGATCACTCAGTCTAGTCTGTGCTCGTCTGACTACACTGATCACTCAGTCTGTGCTCGTCTGACTACACTGATCACTCAGTCTGATCAGTGTAGGATCTCTGACAGTAAGCAGTAAGTCAGACAGTAAGTATGCTAATTCACACTCTTTGTCTAGGTCCCAGTTTTCACACTAGTTTGCTTTGATCTTAAGTTCCGTAGTCTCAAATAATGCTCCAAATAATAGTTTTTTCCTTTGCTTGATAATCTGTTTCAGTTTCCATATTGGTGTTAAAGCAGTGCTGGTGTGCAGTTGGGCTGTGGTAGTGGTTGGTCTGATCTTACTGTGCCTCAGAACCAGCTGACTAATAGGACTTTCGTTAATAGACTACAGCGTGTCTCTGGGTCTGGTCTCTCCCTCTCCTCTCAGTAAATAGAAATAAGTTCCTACATTAAGTAAAGGTCCTACATTAAGTAAAATACTCTTGGATCATAAAATAAATATAAAGATTATGTCTCTCTGTATTTTTCTCTCTCTTTTTTTGTAGTGTTAAACCAAGGAAAGGCAGTCTTCCCCATAAGCACTGGATAGGAGCAATGAATCATGGGAAATGTAGACTATGTCCCATCATCCGTTCTAGCCCAGTGTGTGGGTCAGATGGACATACCTACGTATCAAAGGTGAGTAAATCATCATCATCATCAATGTCTTCGTCATCGTCATCTGCAGTGTTTAGACTTTTGGACTATTTTGTGTAAGAGGAAGAGCAACCAAGTATGTTCAGAATCGGATCAAAGGACTTTTTTCATGAATACACAGTGTGACCTTAAGATGCACAGACATACATCTTGCTGTAATTGGCACTGTTGAACAACTAGCACTGCATGCACTGCTCACATTGTTCATCAACAATGGACAGAGCGAGTGGACATGGTGCATATAAACGTCCCCGCTGAAGGTCTATACAGCAGTAGCAAACACAGAATCCTGGACATAAAGGCCAGCACATACCTGCCCCCCGTAGCAGCAAACTTGCCCCCATAGCAGCAAACCTGCCCCCCATAGCAGCAAACCTGCCCCCCATAGCAGCAAACCTGCCCCCATAGCAGCAAACTTGCCCCCATAGCAGCAAACTTGCCAGTATCTGTATCATATGCAGGTTCATACTGCACACATCTGATAACACTGCAGCTATGATGTTAATATAGAAACAGTGTGCCAATGGAGTCTTTAATTCCAGACTGTGGGCTTGGGTGTGGAAGGTGAGGTGGAGGTTAACAACACCGTGTGGGGAGATGAGGGTGTGCTGTCTTAAGGTTGAAACTGTCTGCCTGATGGTAGTTTCAGAAAGCAGGGAGCTACCGGGATGAGTGTGTTACGGACAGTATAGTGAGCTCACCTGTAGTAATGCCTGTTTAAACAAACAGAAGGTATTTGGCACAGACTGGTGTGGTCCTGGTTAGTCTTTAATGTGGAGTGATTAAGCCTGGTTTATACTCGACGCGCCGCGAGCGGCGCGAGGGTCCGCGCGGCGCAAATGACGTAATCGCTGTGGCTCCGCCCGTGCGCGAGGGCCTCGCGCGCTGTCGCGGCGCGAGGTCGTGCACCTCTCGAATTTTGTAACTTCGCGCGCGCGCCGCGCTTCAGCGCGATCAACAAAGTCATGTTTGCAGGGTTCATACACCTAAACAAGGTGGAATTAAAGCACTTGTACGGCACTTTCAAGGTCCATTTAAATATTTTCCAGCACGATAAACATAATTAAGTTAAATATTAATATATATACTCGAAAAAATTCGAAATAATTCGCTTTTTATCACTTTATTTAATGGTTGTTTATTTTCAAAACGCCCAATCTTAACGTCTTCACGTTCTCTCATGTTTCGTCCTGGAATTACAAGAGGCTCGTATTTGTTAACGTAATTT
Organism: Brachyhypopomus gauderio; assembly: GCF_052324685.1. Lineage (NCBI taxonomy): Eukaryota > Metazoa > Chordata > Actinopteri > Gymnotiformes > Hypopomidae > Brachyhypopomus > Brachyhypopomus gauderio. The sequence goes on along the minus strand of NC_135215.1, from coordinate 13,764,749 downwards.
CAACATTTTAATGTACTTTAGCCTAAATTCCAGCACTTTTCAAACCTGAAACACAAAGCAACATCAAAATGCGTCAGGTAAATGTTCATTCCCCTTTTTTTGAGGGGTGTTTCTTTATACTACCACATATCGTTTCGGACAACACTGCAAAGCCATAATTACGTTTGATGCCTGATGTGTATATATACGGTCTCTGGTCAGGTAAAAATGTTCTTTCACCGGTTTTGCAGGGGTTTTTTATTCTCCACTGCCACCTATTGCCACCTATCGGTTCGGAGAACACTGCAGCGACGCTCGCGACGCTCGCGACAGTATAAACGCCTACACCGCTCGCGCAGGGTCGCGCGAGGTGGGCGGAGCCGCGCGCTACGGTCGCTCGCGAAAGTATAAACCAGGCTTTACAACCCAGTCCAGTCCAGTCCAGAGGTTCATTAATCCTGCAGTAAACAGCTCACTATGACTCAGGCATTCATTTAACAGTGGGAGTCCTTGAACTGTCAGTTCCACAGGCAGCAGACACAGGTGCAAGTGTGTGTGTGTGTGTGTGTGTGTGTGTGTGTGTGTGTGTGTGTGTGTGTGTGTGTGTGTGTGTATGTGTGTATGTGTGTGTGTGAGCGAGTGTGTGAGTGTGTGTGTGGGGGGGTGGGATGTAAAGATGAAGTGCACAGAGGTCAATCACATGGACTATTAGTTGGACTATTAGTCCTAATATATATATATATATATATATATATATATATATATATATATATATATATATATATATATTAAAGGTGAATATAGATATTAATCTAAATGTGTTTGTGTGTGTGTGTGTGTGTGTGTGTGTGTGTGTGTGTGTGTGTGTGTGTGTGTGTGTGTGTGTGTACACACACCCCATTTATCTTAAGCAGTGTGGAGAGCCTGGATTTACCCTTTAACACTCCAGTGTACCAGAAGGCTCATTCTTTCTGTCTCTCCTGCTCACACTCGCTCACTCTCGCCCTCTGGTTTTGATGCAGTGTGTGTGAGTGTGTGTAAATTCTTCAGTCATTGGTGATGGATTATCGGGTGGATGAACCATGTCTGCCGTCGCTATCACGTTTCTGAGTCCGGGTACTTTTCCTCTACCCCCTCTCCCTCCCTCCATCCCTCCCTCCATCCCTCTCTCCATCCGTCTCTTGCCTCTTCAATTACTCCTCCCTCCATTCCTCTGTCACCTCGGTTGGAGTCCTGCAGGGAATACACAGAGTTATAGTGGCTCACCAACTATATGTGGTCACAGTAATACACACATACTCCACCCACACTGATACACATACTCCACCCACTCCAATACACATACTCCACCCACGCTGATACACATACTCCACCCACTCCAATACACATACTCCACCCACACTGATACACATACTCCACCCACACTGATACACATACTCCACCCACACTAATACACATACTCCACCCACACTAATACACATACTCCACCCACTCCGATACACATACTCCACCCACACTGATACACATACTCCACCCACTCCAATACACATACTCCACCCACTCTGATACACATACTCCACCCACACTGATGCACATACTTCACCCACTCCAATACACATACTCCACCCACTCTGATACACATACTCCACCCACACTGATACAAATACTCCACCCACTCCAATACACATACTCCACCCACTCTGATACACATACTCCACCCACTCTGATACACATACTCCACCCACACTGATACACATACTCCACCCACACTGATACACACACTCCACCCACTCTAATACACATACTCCACCCACTCTAATACACATACTCCACCCACACTGATACAAATACTCCACCCACACTGATACAAATACTCCACCCACTCCGATACACATACTCCACCCACTCTGATACACATACTCCACCCACTCTGATACACATACTCCACCCACACTGATACACATACTCCACCCACACTGATACACACACTCCACCCACACTGATGTACACATTCCACCCACACTAATACACATACTCCACCCACACTAATACACACATTCCACCCACACTAATAAACATTCTCCATCCATCCTAATACATACAGACACAGCAATATACACACATACTCCACACTCATCAATTCACATGTACACATACTCCACCCAACAATGCATATGCACGCGTCCTTCACTTAACACCATTACATCTGTGCCTGTGCTCTACTCTGAAGGTGTGTGAGGTTTTTTTATTCTATGTGTAGCTTGCTGTGTGCTTGTCTAGTTTAACATGTTTTCATAATTGATCTGTTAATACTTCTCATTCTTCATGCAGCTAAATGACTGTGCACAGCAGACACAGTATAATAACCTCTTCTGCTTCTCCGATTAACGGTTACACACACACACACACTCTCTCTCTTGTTGTCACACACACACACACACACACACACACAACCAGAAAGTAGCATGCATGCAAGGACAGAAAGCACAAATTTGAAATGAGCCTTGCTCTCTGACTGAATGTAGTAATGACTTACATTTTCATTTGTACTTGTAGCGTTTAGCAGATGCTTTTATGGAGAACAGCTTACAGAAGTGCTTTGTTGTTTACTCAAAGTATCCTTAGCTAGCACAAAAAAGGTTAGAATAAAAACTACCCTTAACAGAGACACAGCCAGATGCCTGTATCAGTGCGGAACTTCACTGACAGTTACAACACAAAACCGTGCTATAGAATACAAGCTTTTTGAGTGTCATTATACAGTACTCTTTCTATTGCTGCCACATGGGTGTGTGTGTGTGTGGGTCTGTATGTGTTTTGTGTGTGTGTGGAGGGGGGGTGTGTGTGTGGGTGTGTGTGGGTCTGTGTGTACATGTGTTCTGTGTACATGTGTTCTGTATGAGATTTTGTAACTATGAACCTCCCTGTTTCTGCTCTCTGTTGTCTTCCTGCTCAAATTATTGCTATTTTTAGCAATAAAATTATTGCTATTTTTATTGCATGATCCTTTTCTTAAACATTCACTGGTTTGGGCAGTGTTGTTATTATTGTTTTCCTTCACTAAAATTAAATGGGTAGCAAAGGCCTGAAAATTAAAGAAAGACCAGAATCGGAACCACTGCTCAGGCAAGCCCAGGCCAAGACCCCTGGCCTATAGGTGGCGCTACAGTGCTTCAGTGTACAATATAGTGCTTTCATCTCCAGTATCTTCTGATCCATGCAGCATAGATTCCTCAGTCACACAAATGTTTTGCAAGTTTCACTCAATCATATATATATATAATTTCAGTTATAAAAATTTACACTTTCATGGGCAAATCAGTGTTTGGGTGACCCTCATTTTTTCAAACCAGTCCTGGGTTTTTCACTCTTCATGAATCTGTCAAACTCAATTATTTAAAAATACATATATTTTGACATTTGCATTCAGTCTGGCTATCACATGTCAATCAAAAGTTCAGTTCAGCATTTAGTTTTTCTCTGTGTGTCAGCGCCAGTTGTCTGCCTGCTGTAGACGCACCTGTCATGCTGTAATCATTTCAGGAGGACCACAGCCGGCTAAAAACCCATCACGCTGTATTTTTTTCAGCTAAATATTTCATAGGATTTTCCACGTTTCTACATTGCCTTGTTGATTGTTCGTTATCTGAGTGTTTAGTTTTGTACCCGTATTTGTGTGTGTTTGCATTACTGTGTACACTGTGTTTGTATGTGATGTAGAGTTTGGTAGGGAGAATATGTCCTGATCATAGCAGGAAAACATTTTACCTGATGGAGACTTTTGGTGGCTTTCCAAAGGGACATGCAGCTTTATCTGACAAACTAAAAGAGCCAGAAGACTCCTTTTCTGCTTACTAAGGTTGAAGTTAAGGTAAGCTTTAGTTGCAGACAAAGCATTATTTAGCTACTGTACTACCTTGTGCTATTAATGGATGCATGTACTCTCCAAGGATACTGTAACCAGAGTTGTGTGTGTGTGTGTGTGTGTGTGTGTGTGTGTGTGTGTGTGTGTGTGTGTGTGTGTGTGTGTGTGTGTGTGTGTGTGTGTGTGTGTGTGTGTACACAAAGAGTGAGACAAGTCCTGAGAATGCAGGTTGTTCAAAGATGCCCCAGAGACAATCCAGCACTTAACAGCAGGGTGCAAGTTGCTAGCAGGCAGGGCATACATAACCATGTAGTATAAAAAAACATAGTATAAAGAAACATAGTATGCAGAAACATAGTATAAAGAAACCTAGTATGCAGAAACACCTGTGCTGAGTGTGGGATGGACGTTCTGCAGTCAAAATGGGACACACCCCTAAAAGTGGTGGAGAATGTGCTAAGATCCTGTTTGACTTCCACATACAGAATGACAGAATGGTAATGGCTAACCAACCGGACATAGTAGTGATGGACAAACAGTAAAAGAGGACTGTAGTGATGGACAAACAGAAGAAGAGGACTGTAGTGATGGACAAACAGTAAAAGAGGACTGTAGTGATGGACAAACAGCAGAAGAGGACTGTAGTGATGGACAAACAGAAGAAGAGGACTGTAGTGATGGACAAACAGAAGAAGAGGACTGTAGTGATGGACAAACAGTAGAAGAGGACTGTAGTGATGGACAAACAGTAGAAGAGGACTAGAGACATGGACAAACAGTAGAAGAGGACTGTAGTGATGGACAAACAGAAGAAGAGGACTGTAGTGATGGACAAACAGCAGAAGAGGACTGTAGTGATGGACAAACAGCAGAAGAGGACTGTAGTGATGGACAAACAGTAGAAGAGGACTGTAGTGATGGACAAACAGAAGAAGAGGACTGTAGTGATGGACAAACAGTAGAAGAGGACTAGAGAGATGGACAAACAGTAGAAGAGGACTGTAGTGATGGACAAACAGTAGAAGAGGACTGGAGTGATGGACAAACAGTAGAAGAGGACTGTAGTGATGGACAAACAGTAGAAGAGGACTGTAGTGATGGACAAACAGAAGAAGAGGACTGTAGTGATGGACAAACAGTAGAAGAGGACTGTAGTGATGGACAAACAGTAGAAGAGGACTGGAGTGATGGACAAACAGTAGAAGAGGACTGTAGTGATGGACAAACAGTAGAAGAGGACTGTAGCGATGGACAAACAGTAGAAGAGGACTAGAGAGATGGACAAACAGTAGAAGAGGACTGTAGTGATGGACAAACAGTAGAAGAGGACTAGAGAGATGGACAAACAGTAGAAGAGGACTGTAGCGATGGACAAACAGAAGAAGAGGACTGTAGTGATGGACAAACAGTAGAAGAGGACTGTAGTGATGGACAAACAGTAGAAGAGGACTAGAGAGATGGACAAACAGTAGAAGAGGACTGTAGTGATGGACAAACAGAAGAAGAGGACTGTAGTGATGGACAAACAGTAGAAGAGGACTGTAGTGATGGACAAACAGTAGAAGAGGACTGTAGTGATGGACAAACAGTAGAAGAGGACTAGAGAGATGGACAAACAGTCGAAGAGGACTGTAGTGATGGACAAACAGAAGAAAAGGACTGTAGTGATGGACAAACAGTAGAAGAGGACTGTAGTGATGGACAAACAGTAGAAGAGGACTGGAGTGATGGACAAACAGTAGAAGAGGACTGGAGTGATGGACAAACAGTAGAAGAGGACTGGAGCAGTGGGGAACCGTCAGGGCCCTCTACGCCCTCTCAGAGGGCCTAAAATATTCTTAAAGCATTATATATATAATTATCCAATTTTATTTTATCTACTTACAGTTTGACATTCGACATCTAAACAATTACAAAAATATAAGCAAATAAAATATTCACCCGTGTCTATTCAATCTGTGTTGGAAGGTGAGGGGTTGAGTGGAAGCCTGTGAGCCTGTGTCTCCCCCTATCAGGACTGTGATGCCCGCTGTTCGTTTACAGAGGGCCTGGCAGTTATAATTCAGCGCAATACCAGTTTCAAATGACAGCAAAATTGACCAATCATATCTTCTCTCTTAGTGGGCGGGCTTAACTGTATGATAATTTCCGCCCGCTGTGGCGACGCTAGCTGTCGTTAGCACCATCGCTAGCTAGTTTCGATTCATCCCTTTGACGTCCTCGTGCGCGTTGTTTACATATTCCGCTTCCGAGAACCACGGAGCTGTGAACCTTATTTTGTTTGGAAACTTATTTTGCTTAAGATGTTATCTAGTACAGATATTATTGTTTATTGCGTTTTTAAAGCTGTACTGTCGTCTCAGTTTTTCTTTATTTAGTTTATTAAGAAAGGAAAAAAAAAATTTCGGGGGGGAGGGGGGGGGGTAGCGGGCCCAGGTTTAAAGGTCACGGTTCGCTACTGGACTGGAGTGATGGACAAACAGTAGAAGAGGACTGTAGTGATGGACAAACAGTAGAAGAGGACTGTAGTGATGGACAAACAGTAGAAAAGGACTGGAGTGATGGACAAACAGTAGAAGAGGACTAGAGAGATGGACAAACAGTAGAAGAGGACTGTAGTGATGGACAAACAGAAGAAGAGGACTGTAGTGATGGACAAACAGTAGAAGAGGACTGTAGTGATGGACAAACAGTAGAAAAGGACTGGAGTGATGGACAAACAGTAGAAGAGGACTGGAGTGATGGACAAACAGTAGAAGAGGACTGTAGTGATGGACAAACAGTAGAAGAGGACTGTAGCGATGGACAAACAGTAGAAGAGGACTAGAGAGATGGACAAACAGTAGAAGAGGACTGTAGTGATGGACAAACAGTAGAAGAGGACTAGAGAGATGGACAAACAGTAGAAGAGGACTGTAGCGATGGACAAACAGTAGAAGAGGACTGTAGTGATGGACAAACAGTAGAAGAGGACTAGAGAGATGGACAAACAGTAGAAGAGGACTGTAGTGATGGACAAACAGTAGAAGAGGACTGGAGTGATGGACAAACAGTAGAAGAGGACTAGAGAGATGGACAAACAGTAGAAGAGGACTGGAGTGATGGACAAACAGTAGAAGAGGACTAGAGAGATGGACAAACAGTAGAAGAGGACTGTAGTGATGGACAAACAGTAGAAGAGGACTGTAGTGATGGACAAACAGAAGAAGAGGACTGTAGTGATGGACAAACAGTAGAAGAGGACTGGAGTGATGGATGTAACAATCCCATGTAATGGGAACATCAGGAACAAGGAACACAAAAGCTTGAGAAATGTGGAAGGTCAAGGCAATAGTGGTTCCCATGGTAATCGGAGCTCTAGAGGCTATGACGTCTACACTGGGAGAATGGACCAGCAGATCCCAGGAACAACCTCAAAGATCTCAGTCTACACACACACACATACACATACACACACACACATACACACACACACATACACACATACTGTACACACACACACACACACACACACACACACACACATATACGTACATACACACATACATAAATACATACATAGACACAAACATAAACACATACATACACACACACTCGCACACATTTACTCTTGCATACATACACACACACACACACACACACACACGCATACATACATAGGCACATACATACTCTAGTAATTGCAGTGCTGTGATGAAAAAAAAAATGTAAATCGGGTCCTATGAAATGTAACATGTCTGATTGTGTGTGTGTGATATGTCATTGGGTGTGTGTGATATGTCAGAGAGGTAGGACACATTTGCATCAACAGACATCCCATAGCCTTTTCCAAAGCTCTCACAAAGCTGCCAAAACATAATTCAACCTCAGCTGGTGTGTCTCCTGCTGCACTCTGGGTCACTTGTGTAAAACTGCTCTAATAATCCAAGCAGCAGCTACGCCCCTTTATAATATGGTTGAATAAAACCAACCAGCTACAGTCAGCCAGACTGACTGGAATAAGCCAGTCAGTGAGACACGCGGGTGTGAGTGCTACTACAGCTGAGCTACAGGTACCACGGGCCGTCTGTGGCCACGCCTGCAGGAGAGCACAATGTACACATGACCTACAGGTTGTATGTTAACTTCCCACATGTTAATCCCTTACACGCCTGCTCGTCTCTTACATGTTACGTGTATCCTGCATGTTACATGTTAATCTATTACATATGCAATCATTTAGCAAAACTCAGTGTACTTCAGCCTGTTTGTAAGATGAAGTCAGTGTGATCGACTAAGGTATGTTAATATAGAACTGTTTTAGAGTTTTGAAGCATAATTAATATAAAATTTTAGATTAAATTAAAAAGTCTGAACATAAAATCCATCTTGTTTCTCTATCAGGATATGGAGCTTGAATAATGATGGAATCGCATTCTTGTAACGCCTTACATTTTAATTTAATTGCGTTTTGCATGACTGGGTAAATCATTTCTGTTTTTTTTTCTTTTCTTTTCAATTCTCTGGTGCTACATGTCCTGAATGGATAAATACTTCAAACTTTAGTAGAAGCTTTTGAATTATGTATTACACTCCCCACTTACGTGATGAGAAACGTCTGGACTGTAATCACTAAATGTATACTACCATTTGTGTTTCTAATAAATATTAATAATAATAATAATAATAATACTAAACGCTCATAATAAGGTGAGTGCAGGGCATAATTTAGTCAGGTGCGTATAGGTAGGTGTGTGCATGGAGGAAGAGCAGGATGTGAGGATGAGGATGATGGTTAGGACTCATTTCGGACTAGCTTTGTAATATCCATGAATCGCGAAATATTGCTTTTATGTAATATATAAAACTGAAAATTATGTTTGAAAGTAGCACTCGTGAGTGAGTAACAGGACTACATTACCCATATGTCCCCATGTCTCTGTCTCCTCCCAGTGTAAACTGGAGTTCCAGGCTTGCATTTCCAGCAAGAGCATCTCAGTGAGGTGTGAGGGCCCGTGTCCCTGTCTGCCTGGACACGACGTCAGAAAACCACACAGCGAAAAGAACGGTGAGTTCTGCATATTTTATGTGTTTATCTGGTATATGATTCCTAATAAGTCTGAGTTTTGGCATTAATCATTAATACATGGGTTAAAGTTCTCCGTCACTACGACGGATTTCCGTCATTTGATTTTTTTGGGGAAAAAATCCGTCAAATCATAATAAACCACACGCGCGTGCGTGCTATCTTTTGTGGCCGAAATATGATTCTCACTGGCGCTCATCAGCGCTGGATGGATGACGGCGGTGTCATTTGATTGACTTGCGGGTCATTCCGCCTTCAGATTTACGGACATTATGTAGAAAAGTGACCTCCCTCCTGCCTGACGTGACCGTAGCGCGCGACTCTGTACACCTCGTGCAAACTTGCGCGAACGGCGGAGGCTAGTTGACGCGTCACATTCTTTTTGCAGTCTTGTCCGAAACGATATGTGGTAGTATAAAGAAACACCGCTCAAAAACAGGAGAATTTTAATGTTGCTATGTGTTCCAGGTTTGAAAAGTGCTGGAATTTAGGCTAAAGTACTTTAAAATGTTGAAATTGTAACTACTTCGTTTCACAACAAATATCTGTCTGACTGAACAGTTTTCTTGCATTACGTTAACAAATACGAGCCTCTTGTAATTCCAGGAAACATGAGAGAACGTGAAGACATTAAGATTGGGTGTTTTGAAAATAAACAACCATTAAAAAATGTGATAAAAAGCGAATTATTTCGAATCATTTCGAGTATATGTATAAATATTTAACTTAATTAAATGTAACATTGAAAACGTGTTGAAATGGACCTTGAAAGTGACGTGCAAGTGCTTTAATTCCACCTTATAAAGGTGTATGAACCCTGCAAACATGACTTTGTTCATTGTGCTGAGGCGCGGCGCGTGCGAAGTTACAAAATTCGAGAGGTGCACGACCTTGCGAATCACCAGCACGCGAGGCTCTCGCGCACGGGTGGAGCCAGCGCGATTACGTCATTTTCGGCGCCCGAAAATTTCGGTCAAATATAATGGCTTAAACCAGGCTTAACATGGATGGTTTTGTTCTGTTTGTATTTAAAAGCTCTATCCAGTGTAATTTTTTTGTAACATACCTACTTAAAGCAGGTAATCTTACGGCTTATGTTTTTGTGAATAGTGAATTTGATAAAAACAAGAGAGCTTCATACCTTTTAAAACTCACCAGGATTCACTAAATTTGACTTGATCTTTAAATAGTTTTCTGAAGAGGACCCCCAGATTTATGTACATTTATTGCTCAGGTGTTGCATTTTGTCACTTCATAGATTCTCTCTTCTCTCCTTACACAGGCTGTTTAGATAAATATACTTTATAAATGTGTTTATTGTGTAGAATTAGGCAAAAGAGGTCGTGTCCCAACTACACCACATTTTCAGTAATTGCTAGCATTGTCTTTTGCCAGGAAAAATTTTCAGTCAAATGAAAATTTCTTGCTTTAACCCATGCATTAATAATAATCTGAGGTTAAAAATACTTTTAGAAAGAGGAGTGTGGGTTGGGAACTGAAGTTCTCCTGGTGTGTTGAAGTTGAACTATGGGAGGATTTATACAGCATACAGCAAAGGGACTACAACTCTCTGCTGACTTTAGCTGTTTTGCTGTGTGTGTGTGTGTGTGTGTGTGTGTGTGTGTGTGTGTGTGTGTGTGTGAGAGAGAGAGTGTTCCTGAGTGTTTGTGTATGTATGTGTGTGTGTGTGTGTGTGTGTGTGTGTGTGTGTGTGAGAGTGTTCCTGAGTGTTTGTGTATGTATGTGTGTGTGTGTGTGTGTGTTGGGCACTGTGCCCTGAGGCGATGGTTAGTGGCAGTAAATGGTAAATGAAAAAGTTTCAAACACTGAGTTGCGCTGCACAGGAACAAGGTCAAAGAAGGAGTCTAGTAGAGGTAGCGTGGGGGAGGGCGGGGGGCAAGTGAGAGTGAATTCAGTTTCTATCAGACATGTGCATGATCCTTGTATGTGGTTTGCTGAATTAGTGCAAGCTTTGATGATGAGACTATTTTAAGAAATAACCTCCCAAGTATATGTGTGTGTGTGCGCGTGTGCGCGCGAGTGTGTGCGCGAGGGTGTTTGTGTGTGTGTGTGTGTGTGTGCGTGCGTGCGTTAAAATTTACATTCACCATCTCTTGTGCCTGTACACAGATATTTGCCGCAAGTGATCTGATAGACATCTGAGTTATATGTAGAATGAAAACCAACATCTCTCTCTCTCTCTCTCTCTCTCTCTCTCTCTCTGTCTCTCTCTGTCTCTCTCTGTCTCTCTCTGTCTCTCTGTCTCTCTCTCTCTCTCTCTCTCTCTCTCTCTCTCTCTCTCTCTCTCTCTCTCTCTCTCTCTCTCTCTCTCTCTCCCTAACATCTCCATTGCCAGTGCTCTGTGTAAGTCTGCAGACTGACTGGGGTCTGGGTGTGAAAAAAAAAAACATTCCAAGCTGCTGAATCAGACGTCCACAGTGACTCTCACTTCCACATGGGCCCTGGCTGTGTTTGGCTATGTCTGACTGTGTTTGGCTATGTCTGACTGTGTTTAGCTGTGTCTGACTGTGTTTGGCTGTGTCTGACTGTGTTCGACTGTGTCTAGCCACTTTCTGCTGCTGGACATGTCCTCCGTGTGCTGTTCTTCTCAAGGAAGGCTGTGCTACAGTGGTTTTGTTAATAATTTCCACACCTTGCAAAATAAATAAATAAACAAGGGGGGAGTGGGGGGTTATGATCAAAACAAGATCACAACACAAGGTGGGCAGCCATCAGAAGTCAGGTTATTTGCATATTTTTGAGGGAGGTTGCCATGGCAACAGCAGTAGCTGCTAGTTTGTGGGGAGCCCCTCAGGTGGCCTGTAGGGGGCGCAGCACTTATTAGCACCCTTCTCCTTCCTCCTCTGCTTTCTTAAAGTTATGTGTTTGTGTAACATCAAATATTTGAACACATGACTGCTTGGTGGGGTGTGTGTACCTCTCTGTCTCTCTTTCTGTCTCTCCCCTGTTGGGTGATGAGGTGTCTGCAGGAATGGGGTGTGTGTGATAGGGATGTCATAATGTCTATATTTTAATGGACTGCAAGCACTGACAAGATCTTTAATTGGAAAAGCTTTGCGTGAGCTGGATAAATCAGAATACATCAAGTGAAAAAATTATGTGACAGAAAGAGAGAGTGAGAGATGTAGAAGGGGAGATAAGACAATGAGGTGGTCCTCTCTCCCTCACTCTCTCTCTCACTCTCCCTCTGTCCCTCACTCTCTCTCTAACTCCACATCATCTATGTCTTCTCTCACTCCTGATCTCTCCTCTCACTCCTTTCACTCCTGCTGTCTCTATCACTCCTCTCACTCCTGCTGTCTCTCCTCTCTCACTCCTGCTGTCTCTCTCTCACTCCTCTCACTCCTGCTCTCCTCTCTCACTCCTCTCACTCCCGCTGTCTCTCCTGTCTCACTCCTCTCACTCCTGCTGTCTCTCCTGTCTCACTCCTCTCACTCTTGCTGTCTCTCCTGTCTCACTCCTCTCACTTTTGCTGTCTCTCCTGTCTCACTCCTCTCCTCTCATCCCTGCTGTCTCTCATTTCTCACCCCTGCAGTTTCTCCTCTCTCTCACTCCTCTCATCCCTGCTGTCTCTCCTCTCTCATTCCTCCCTCCTCTTCTCCTGTCTCTACTCTCCGTCTCTCCCTTCATCTCCTTCTGTTTCTTGAGCTCATTACTCACACTTTCTCTCCTCTGAACACACATTAGTTCAGTCATTAGCTCGCCTTCACTCTTCAACTCGCTGTGTGTTTGTTTATGCGCCTGCATGCGTGTGCATATCTGGGGAATGTGATCTGTTCAGAGGTGTTCTCCATATTGCTCTGTTTTCCTGTCTTTCCTTCTGTCATTCTCTGTCTTGCTGGTGTGTGTAATCTCATCATGGCACTGGATGGTGGTGCAGTGTGTGTGGAGAGGTGTGTTTGTAGTGAAGGGACTGAGAGAAGAAGGGACATAATATGAAGTGAAAAGTAGCAAAGCAATATGAACAACAGAAGGAAATTCTACATAATAAACAAATCAGAAATGATACAGTGTGTGTGTGTGTGTGTGTGTGTGTGTGTGTGTGTGTGTGTGTGTGTGTGTGTGTGCTCGTGTGTGCTCGTGTGTGTGCGCGCGTGTGTGTGTGTGTACATAGGGTATGATTTGAAAAAATAATTCTGTCACACAGTGATTTTTCTTAATTCAGTGTCTAAAAAAGAAACTTCAATATGAATAATAAACATTTGCTGTATTTATGTGTGTGCGCTGACATCATCTGTTCTTATTAAAGTTTGTGTACGTGGGTGTACATGTGGGTTTGTGCATGGGGGGGGGGGGGTGCGTGAGTGCAGATGTGAGCATGTGTGTTATGGAGAGATGCGTGCTTGGGTGCAGATGGGGGTGTGTGTGTTGTGGGTTTGGCTGTGGGTGTGTGTGTGTGTGTGTGTGTTGCGTTTGTATTTTGGTCACTTCTATTTTAGGGATGTAAATAGAGTGCACAGCAGTATGAACATGTCCATTAAACATATTTAAACACATTTAATGCTCTGATGTGCATCCAGATGTGTGTGTGTTTTAAGAGAGGGAGCTGGAGAGATTCATACAGAAAGACTGAAAGACAGATACAGGCAGACAGAAATCAGTCGACTTTCTTTATTTTCAGTTCAGCTGTAGATCCTTTGAGCTTAAAGTAATGATAGATATAAATTGTGGGTGCACACGCATGCATGTGTGAGGTTTTAATTCACTTTACAGCATCATAACATGGTCACATTCACCTAATGCCTTTATTCTTTATTTCCATGTAATGTCATTATGTCTCCCAGCTTCCTGAAAGATATCCAAAGAGAAGGGTTGTGTGTGTGTGTGTGTGTGTGTGTGTGTGTGTGTGTGTGTGTGTGTGTGTGTGTGTGTGTGTGTGTGTGTGTGTGTAACACTGGGATATCCACATCATATGAAGGTGATGAAACAGCTAAAACAAACTTCTTAACAAAGATTTAATGATTTAATAATTCTCCAGAAACATTTCTGGTCTTTGCACCGACTACCCACAGTTCAAGGCAGTTTGTACAAACTTTGTCTGTCCTCAAGCCAGTATGTGTGGTTTCAGTGGTGGAGGGGAGGTCTGTGTATACACACGCAAAGCTCATATTTTCAATTTTTCATTTAAATCATCTGCAGGCCACAATAATCCCATTCAAAAGGCATAAGCCCTCCAAGAAAATTAATGATAGAAGTGTATACAAACACACACATACACACTCACACTTAAACCCTCAATGGGTGTCTTATGGATTGTAGTCTTCAGCAATTAAAAAGAGGAAATGGGGGTTTAGAGTCCATTCAGCACCATGAAACTTAACAGAGACAAAAAGGAAATTGGTGCTAATTAATTAACGATTCATTCTTATCAGCTCTCTCCCTGTTAGCCATCGTATGATGTGAAAAATTACTGCTCTCTCTTGTTTCATTCTCTCTCTTGTTCTCCTACTTACTCTCTCTCTCTCTCTCTCTCTCTCTCTCTCTCTCTCTCTCTCTCTCTCTCTTTCCACTTTCTTTGACTGCCAGCCAGAATTATTAATGAACACTTCTGTTAGATTAAGTCTCTAATCATATGTTTGGCCTACAAAGACCTTCTCCCCTGTGTGTGTGTGAGTGTGTGTGTGAGTGTGTGTGTGTGTGTGTATCAAGGATTAAACAGGGCGAGTCAGATATCGTCTCAGGCAGTATAATAATGTCACACAAAATAAGACTTTTTTTCATTTTTATTGGGATGTGAGGTGGTGTTTTCTGATGAAATTTGAGCTTCTAAGCTGATGTGACCAGATCTGCTCTGATCTGTTGTGTATAGTTCACCTCCGAGAGAACAACTCTCTGAATGCCTGGCCTTAAAGACCAACTGATCAAAGAAACAGCCAAACAAAACCAAGACCTTGCTTTAGGCAGTCTCCATCCACTTTGTCACATTTATTGTGTAAAGCATTATACAAATAGCGCTGAATTGAAAAATAATTTCAACTGTTGTCTATTACTTTTCCCCACTAGAACTCACACTGTATGTGTGTAACAGAATTTGAAGAAAGTGCCGATGAAATGCAAGGTTGTGAGATCTTGTCCAAATAACACATTTCATTCATAAAACACAGGCACACGGAACATATGTGCGTAGAACACAAGTCCATAGAACACAGGCATGTGCAACACATCTGCATAGAACACAGACACATAGAACACTGGGGCAGAGAACACTGGGTTGTAGAACACAGGGGCATAGAACTCTGGGGCATATAACACAGGGGCGTATAACACAGGGGCGTAGAACACAGGGGCGTAGAACACAGGGGCGTATAACACAGGGATGTTCTGTGGTCCCTTTTCACAGAGGTTCTGGGAGGAAGTGGATGTGATGATTAATTAGCCTCTTCCCAGGCGTATTATCGTGTTTCCCATCTCACGGTTCAAATAGCTGAACTAAGCACAACAGTGCATCACAGAAATAGCATATTTGTGTCGCTCCATATTTAGAACCACTGTGAAATGATTGTGAGCTATAAGGTTTAGGTACACTGGAATCTCCCTACATATGTTTGCCTAAAATTTCACAAGGTAGGGATGGAATTAGTTATGACACGTTAAGTACAGCTGGCTCAGCTGTATTTCAGCATCATAAATCATGTAGTAATCATTTCATTCCACATATGCAGTCATAACTATGCAATTTCTCCATCAGACTCTGGTAGAATCATCACATTATCCAATGAGTTTGGGTCGGTTTAACGAGGGCCATGTTGACTTTTTGTGATGACTATAAAAATACCACTGCTTCGCCTGTAATGGTGTGTTTCTATAATTTCGTGTGATACCCAAATATCTGTCATGAAGGCAAACACTTTATAAACATTATACATACCTATAGCCACGAGTTCTGGGTAGCAACTTAAAGAATGAGATCGCGATTACAAGCAGCTGAAATGAATTCCCACCACAGGGTGTCTGTACTCTCCCTTAGTACGGTGAGGAGTACGGTCATCCGGGAGATACTCGGAGTGGAGCCACTGCTCCTCCATGTGGAGAGAAGTCAGAGGAGGTAGTTCGGGCATCTGGTCCAGATGCCCCCTGGGTGCTTCCCTGGTGAGGCATTCTGGGTGTGTCCTACTGGGAGGAGGATGGATGGACATTATACACATGCATACGATGTACTTATTGTTCATATTTCCTATATGCACAGACATACATATTCTCACATGTCCCCATTGTCTCATGGGTGGAGTAGTGTTCACTGGGGCAGGGCAGCACCGCCTATGGGCTTTACATTCCTAACTATGAAACTGCAGGAGCAAATATTTGAAGAATGTGATGAGTTTAATAGAACATCTGTGAAAGGGTTTATGAGTGTGTGTGTGTGTCTGTGCATTTATTCACACTTGCATGTACAATAGGGAGATAGCTGGCTGATTTGTACTGTTCACATAGCCAGTTTTCTTGGTAGCACTCAATAGTTTGTGTGTGCATGGGTGTGTGTGTATGTGTGTATGCCTCATTTTCTGTGGCAGGAAGTGAAGCACACCAAACATTTACTTTTCCTCCATCTTGTCCTCATTCTTTTTATCTCTCAATTCATTGTTCACCTAAGAATGTTCTGGAAGCGTTCCATCAGTCCCCTCCTCTCTTCCCAAGTGAGGAACTGCACACGGGTCCTGTCACTCCTTCACTCTAGAGAGTTATGTTCTGAAGTCTAGAATAGATTCTCCAATCTTAAAGAAGCGCTTACAGAGGGAAGGGGGTTTAATTACCACACCACCCAGCCTAACATATATGAGCAGTGTGTGCAGGATGTACTGGGGGTCCTTCCATTCCCTTACCCTCATATGGCTATACCACAACACCTGGGTTCACACACACACACACACACACACACACACACACACACACACACACACACACACACACACACACACACACACACACACACACACACACACACACACACACACACACACATACACACACACACACACACACACACACACACACACACACACACACACACACACACACACACAGAAAACTACACATCCTCCAGAATGAGATTAATTTAGCCAATGCCGGTTTGCCGTCTTTCTTTCAATTAGCCACCAATAAAGTCTTAGAAAAAGAGGCAGGGGGTTGGATTTGCTGTAGCGTTAACTAAACTACTCTCATTAGTCAAACACTTCCCTGAGAAAATCCATAACACTGGTACAAATGCACGTGCTGTTTGTTATTCATTCACTGATTTAAAGATTTTACAGTGGCTGTGTTTACATGCAGAGACTTCTGCCAATCCGATTGAATTTATTCTGATTATAGATTATGACTGAGCTGTTTATATGCACACTCTATTAAAGTCTTGCGAAAATCTCTGTTTGCATACAATCTACAACTAATCAGATCAAAAAATATTTGCATGCATAGAGCACCACTTAGTGTACTTGTTACCATGACAACAAGCAGCAAGCAGGTCCAGCCAGAGTGAGACGAACAGCAGTAGCCTACGACACGTGACTACCTGAGTGTTCATCTGACGCTGGTGTATCTAATGACCATGTCCAGAAAAGTTGTAAGGCGGGCAGGGCCAGCACACACGCTACGTCTACGGAGCCACGCAGCTGAAACTCTGGAACGAGGCCTGGCATTGTCATACTGAAAGAAAAATTGAGCTCCCGGGAAAGGACGTCACCCTGACGCCAGCTCTCCAAAATACCAGGAAAAGACTCTGCATCAGTGGGACCTTTGTATATGCAGATAACCTATATAAATGGGTTGTACCAATACGCCCATATACCAATATGTACCAATATACCCATGTACCAATTAGGGTTGCAGCGGTAACCGGTTTCACGGTATACCACGGTATTAAAATGCACGGTTATCATATCGTGTGCGTTTGCTTATTACCGGTAAAAAGCAAGCCAGCGGAGAAACTGACCCGCGCATGCGCAACTCCGCTCCGGTTCAGCTACTCCGCACACAGCGGTGAGAATGGCAGAAAGTGCATCAGACTTAACACATTTTTTAACAAAAAAAAGCTAAACTAAAATCAGCGGCGAAAATGACGTAATCGCGGTGGCTCCGCCCGGACATACTTGGTCTCGCGCGCTGTCGATTCGCGAGGTCGTGCACCTCTCGAATTTTGTAACTTTGCGCGCGCTGCGCCTCAGCGCAATGAACAAAGTCATGTTTGCAGGGTTCATACACCTTTATAAGGTGGAATTAAAGTACTTGTACGTAACTTTAAAGGTCCGTTTCAATATTTCCCAGCACCTTAAACTTAATTAAGTTAAATATTTATAAATTTACTCGAAATAATTCGCTTATTTAATCACATTATTTAATGGTTGTTTATTTCCAAAACGCCCAATCTTAACGTCTTCACGTTCTCTCACGTTTCGTCCTGGAATTACAAGAGGCTCGTATTTGTTAACGTAAGACAAAAGAACTGTGCGGAGTCGCGAGCTACGGTCACTAGTGAAAGTATAAACCTAGCTTTTTAAGGTCCTTTCTTTCACTGGATGTGAAAGACGCCATTAATTTACATGCGTTCATTTTCAAATTCTAACGTGCCTGTTTTTGATATGTTAAAACCAGACTCAGTGTGAAAGCCTTAAAATAGAAATCTCTATTGTGAGGATCATGTCAGAAATAAATCCTCTCTTCCTGCAGTATCTGGTTATATTCTAACTTGGAAGTACAACGGACGTTTACAACAGTTGTTGATCAGACAGCGACCCCGGCTGAGTTTATCAGATATTAAATAATTTAAACTTAAATAATTGTACTGAAATCCATGATTTAGGTTTCTCTAATTTTGCAGTATTTATATAAACATGTGTACAGCTTATTTTTTTAAAGGACACATTTTGTATACAATAGTTCCAGGTTTCTACAATAAATAGTTAATTGAACAAAAATAACTTGTTGTAATTTCTTTAAGGGTCAGTGTATCTTTTAATAATATACAAACTAACTGTGATACCGTGATAACCGTGATACCGCGGTATTTTCTGAGACGGTTATCATACCGTGAAAATCTCATACCGTTGCAACCCTAGTACCAATATGCCCATACCTATATAACCATATACCAATATACCCATACCTCATATACATATACCCATATCCATATACCCAATTACCCATGTACCAATATGCCCATACCTATATAACCATATACCCATATGTCATATACATATACCCATATCCATATACCCATATATCCATGCACCAATATGCCCGTACCTATATAACCATATACCCATACATCATATACATATACCCATATCCATATACCCATGTACCAGTATGCCTGTACCTATATAACCATATACCCATATACCCATACCTCATATACATATAACCATATACCCATACCTCATATACATATACCCATATACCCATACCCATACTGTTGGCACCACCATGACATCACAGCTGCTGTTTTTTGCACTTTTCATTGGTAACAGTCTGGATGATCTTAATAATCTTTGGCACGTAGAATTTAACATCCATTTTTTTTTTGTTCATATGACCACACAACAGTTTTAGTCCACGTCGGATGACTTCAGATGACATTTCTGAGCAAAATGAACATACTTTGTCTTCTTTGTATTACACAGCTCCAGGTTGCATTTCTCAACACAGCAGCCAACCGCATTAGATGATGATGTTATGGACTCCCGAGCCTGTGTGGCCATGTCCCCCATGCTAGCATGACGGTTTCTCAAACATTACCGCCCGAGGGCTCAATGGTCACACTTACTCACCAGCGGTTTCCACCCTTGGCCTTTACACACCGAGATTTCCCCCGACTCCCTGAATCATTTTATGATATTATGAACTGTAGATAGTGAAAGACCTACATTTTTTGCAGTCATGCATTGTGAAATCCATCCTTGATTGTGAGACTGTGCCACTGGTGCAAGCTCTCTGTCTTGATGGCCTCACCTGTTACCAGTTAAACTGATAACTGGGGAAGCTTCCAGAACAGTGTTGCCTTCAGTGTTGCTTGGATAACCATAGTATTGTTTTGTCTCTCTTCCAATATTTATGGTGTTTGTTGCAAGCATCACTTTCAATTGTTTTTATAGTTTTGTTTTGTTTTTTTTGTGTTCTTTGGGACAAACTACAATTAGATTTATCAAAGAAAACAAACATTTTTTCGTTTTTATTGTAGTCATATAAAGTCCCAACTTTTCTGGAAATGGGACTTGTACTCAAGAAATTAAAATGACATCACTGTGCCCTAGAGATCATGTGGACTCACTGTCACTCATTTGCCCACGTATTTGTCTGAACAGTTTGTTGGTTTGCTGTTTTTAAGTCTTTTAAAGTTTGAATCATGGACGCTGTCTCCTCTGCTGTCAGCTTCCTGGCTGCTATCAAGCTGAATGGTGTAAATGTCCACAAACACCACAAACAATGTCCACACACAAAATATGTAAGGTTTTAAATTAGTGATAGTGACGTCAGATATTAGCATTACATGGCTAATTATTCATCTACATCATCTACATAGTCCATCTGAGAGCCATTACTCAGATTATTAACAAATTATTAGGCTGCATGTAAACGTAGCCACTGGCATAACCAGCTTTAACCAGACAACTGACAATTATCTACTCTCCATGAAAATGCCGCACGATACTATAGCAAAGATTCTTGATAACTTTTACGATTTGTGTGCAGTTACTCAAAGTAATGAACACCGCTTGCCTGCTGTATGCTAAGTAGTGTTATTCTGTACCATTCCTTACACACTTTAATATATAAAGAATTTAAATGGCAGACATTTCAAATACCAAAAAAGTATATTAAATTAACACCACTCCATTTATTTACCATTTAAGTGTTCAGTTAATCAATGCTACTTGAGAAGATGATTAGCTTAAGGGAACAGATGGTTCATTATCAGCAAGCAAATGAACTTTGCTAATCGGAGCTGTGTACTGCAAATGTGCTCATTCAACGGCTCTATTGAATACATGGACACATCTGTCTTGTACTGCCTCTGTTTTACAGTCTGACACAATGAGCCTTTTTGCCCAAAGTGATGTGAGTTGCCTGGAGGAAAGGACTCAACCCTGAGGCAAAGGCCTCAACATCCCATACAGTCAAAATGGTGGTAATCTTTCACTTTGTCATACAGCATTCAATAGTGCTTGGATATGACAATAAGTGTTCACATTCAGTATATGGAGCTTTTTAGAGGGCAACCGTCTGTTTTTTTCAGTCTGAGATTTGCTTGAAGAAGTGTAATTTCTTTGAGAGTGGGTGAGATTTCATGAGATCAACAGAGATCTGGTTTCTGAAATGACTTGACACTTGTGAAGGCAAGTAAGTGATATACTCTGACACGTGACCCAGTGTAACTGTTCATCTGGAGTTATCATTAGTTTCATTAATTATAGTGCCCCCCCCCCCACCAATACAAAGCAGTTTTTCATTGTAAAGTCTATCCTCCTGTTTCCCTGCCCACCTCGTAATCAGAGTTCATCTACAGTGCATCATCAGAGAGTGCTTTCTAGAACACTCTAGAAACATGCCTGTTTCTAAAAAGAGACATAAACAGGATTATAAGACTGTGTGTGTGTGTGTGTGTGTGTGTGTGTGTGTGTGTGTGTGTGTGTGTGTGTGTTGTGTGTGTGTGCGCGCGCGTGTGTGTACGTGTGTGTATATGTGTTTGCGTGTTTGCGTGTGTGTGTGTGTGTTTGTGTGTGTGTGCGCGCACGTGTGTGTACGTGTGTGTGTGTATATGTGTTTGCGTGTGTGTGTGTGTGTGTGTGTGTGTGTGTGTGTGAACCCCATATGGAGCCTCAGGTGCGTTCAGGTGCATGACAGTGGAGAGTTAACCTGCACGACCCTTTGACATGTCTTGTCGTGAGCATGGGTGCGCACCTCTGTGTACAGCACCTGTTGCCCCAACAACAGCCTGGAGACAAACACACATACCCATGGCAACCTCAGTCTTATTCCATCCATAAATCAAAACAGCCATCATAATAACAGCATTAATAAAAGGTGCACAGTAAAAGGTCACACACGGTGTCAGATATGTGGCGCAGGAGTGTATGTGTTTTTACGGGCAGTCCAGATCTGTACTGCTGGAATAAAGTCAGGTCACAGCTCCTGTGTGGGTTGCCCAGGCCCCAGCTGTGTCCACGTGCCTTATTAATGCACGGGGAGGGGGAGGGGCGCTTTAATCTGGACACCGCAGGAACCGCTGAGCAGAGCAGGAGGAGGCTTTTGAGCTGAGTGGATTCAGAGCCAGTCTAATTAGACATTTAAAACAATCTCCCTTGCCTGCTCTCCCACGTTCAGGTCATCGTGCTCTGTATATCCTGTTGGTACGCTTTATTCCTAATTGAATCAGGCTAAATCCAACTCATTTAGCCTCCATTAGAGAAGAGATTATTTTGGCCCGAGTATGCTTTAGAAACAGATAATCACTATGCACGTTCACACTAGCCTGCACGCACACACACCCACGCACACACATTTTATCTTGGGAAGTATTAACCTCAGTTTTTTCAATAAGAACCTGGTCCAGTGTTTGCTCTGTTTTAAATTCAGTGATGGAACGAGTCCTTAATAAACTACATTGATACTGCATGTATAGCACACGCATACAATGAAAACAATCCATTCAGTGAGTATTACTGTGGGTAACAACAACAATAATAATGTTGATGATACATATACATGTTTTAAAACACACTTGCGTGCGTAGAGGAAGAAAAGAAAGGAATAGAACAACTGCAAAAACTATGTCAAAATTGTCTTACGGTGAAAAGATCTGGAGCTTCTGAACAATTTTTTAAAGTGCTAATGTTGCAAACTGGACTCAGAACTTCAGAACTGTAATCCCACACCCCAGTATCTACAGGCTATATCCGCTGAGTTTGCCCAACGTCTCCGGATTCGAAACGAAAGAGTTATGAGTCTGTAGACGATATCTGCCCCTCAGACTGCTGGGGTAAGAGAGCAGTGAAGGCCATGGTGAGACAGTGGGGGGCACAGGGTGTGGGTGTGATCCCCCATGCCGAGTCCTTCCAGTGGTTTTCACAACCTGTTGCAGATTATGAACGGAGCCCTTGGGTAGACCAAATAGGAGAGAGTTGTAATAACCTAGCCTAGTTAAAACAAATGCATGCATGAGTTTTTCACTGGTTGCAATGGAGATAAACTCATGCACTTTAGAGATGTTACAGAGGTGATGTGCTGTTTTACACACCTCACTAATATGGTCTTTGAAACAAGTTTGAGGTCACTGTCAAGGATTGTGATGTAGCTTTTGATCTTCACAGGCAAACAGTCCAAACAAACAACTATCAGCCAAATTCATAAAGCCTCCCGCCAGATTTAGCGTGACATTAGCAGCAAATGGTGCCATGGTAACACATTTCCTCATTCATAAATGTGGATTGTCAGTGTAATTTACCATTTGTGTGATATATGATGCTCCTGAATTTTGTCCTCATTTGCATACAATGTATGAAATTCATGATGGAACACCGCTCTGGAGAAACGACAGTCTGAACCTGTCTGATGGTAAATGGCCCTGCAAGATGCCTGTGTGGACTGGATGAGCTGTATTCTGACAATGTTAGGTCAAATATGCATAATTCTAGCTAACAAATCCATCTAGCTAACATGTCTGGTCTGCTTGGAGTGAGCATGATGGTGCAAGTTGCAGTTGCAATAACAGGAGTGCACCCTATGGCAAGAGTGCACACAATAACAGGAGTGCACCCTATGGCAAGAGTGCACACAATAGCAGGAGTGCACCCAATAGCAGGAGTGGAAGATGGCTTGCAGGATCTCAGAACACCACAAACTGTTGCCATAAGAAATGCAAATGTAAGTATTACAGAAGAAGAAACCATAGATGTAGACTGGAGATACAGATTTGGAAGAAGCACTAAATTCATCAGCACAGCACAACCACACAGTTCCCATCTTGGCAAAAGGTACAAATGCGTTACATTTTTATGTAACTGACAGTTTTCATTGTACCACTGGTCTCATTACTGGGGTCAGTCATCTGTCTCTTGGCAGGGATCTTTAATATGTATGGCCTCATTTACCAAGGGCACAGGTGACTTTCCTACAACAGTAGGTTGACAAAGGTACACTAATTAACAACACTCTATGAACTTTATGAATAGGTATTAAATATCCTGTCACACATTTTGCATGGCATAGATCAGTTACCACCACGTTTTATGAGTCTGGCCCCAAATTTCTCATCTAAGCCACATTTTCAAATCTCTACATAATCTTTGTTGAAAAGCAGGAAGTTCTTTATGCCTGTAATACTGTATGTGGATGTAAAAAAAAATTAATAAAAATTAAAGTAAAAAAAAAGAAAAGCAGGAAGTTCTGAGACATCACGTAGGGATCCTATAGATCCAGATGCTCTAGAAGAATATATCTGGGTGTTGGCTGGTTACTGATGGAAGCCACTGTTGTGCCTATTGATTATACCAGCTAGAATAACCATATATAGATTAAATAATGAAGCACGCACAATCAACCCTTTCAGGACAACTCAGGATACTGTGCAGTTCGTAAATGTGCAGGGTAGTAATCAGGAACACTTAAGAAGGATTTGAACCACTTTAATACTGTGACAGAGAGACCCTCCTAGTTTAATACTGTGACAGAGAGACCCTCCTAGTTTAATACTGTGACAGAGAGACCCACCTACTTTTAAAGCCAGTCAAGTCAAATCTCATGGTCAGCTGGGTCCAAAGCAGCTTTGAGGTCCTGAAGAATGAGGTTGTAGAGGCTATGTGAGTTGAATCCCTTAAGAGATGTGCAATGAAAGGCCTAAAAGCCAGACAGGAAAATTCCATATGAGCCAAGATAATCGTTGAACACTTTGAAAACCACCTTCTCAAATACTTACACCAAGAAATGAAGTGTCAAATATTGGTCTGTCATGCTAACCACTCACGACTCACTCGAGATTCTTCTCTTCTGCAGAGGCCTGACAATGCTTCTTTTGAGACTATGTAAATGAATTTTGTCATTCATTAGCCAACAATGAATAAAAATTTAATTGTGTGTACACGATTAAGAAGGCAGCGTGAAGATTTCTACAGTGATACGATATGAAGACGAGTTTTAGATCAACAGCTGAGAATGTTTACCTAGAACATTATATATACATTTTAGGGAGTCCAAGCAAACTCAGTGCAGTTATCAGTTATCAGCAGAGAGAGAGGCAGAGACACTGGCAGTACACACATCGAGTGAAAATAATCCATTCAGTAATACAGAGGGATTCAGTGGAGATGTTAGGTAGAAGGGTTGGTTAGTTTGAGAGGCGAAAAAGGCATTTATGATGTGAATGTCAGTCACATAGGGGAAACAAGAGCCCCTGACAGACTTACAATTTTGTGTGTGTGTGTGTAAGATTTTTGCTGGACAGCTTTTCACATTCCTCATGAGAGATTTATCTGCTGCATCTTGATCTTGATCAGAAAGAACCAAACCGATTCGAAGCCTGAGACCGGAAGACGGCGGTTACACCTGTGCCTGTTCTAGCAGTGTAAGTGCACAATAACATATAAGTGGTCAAAGACATCCACAGGCCTGCCACACAGCTGCAGTGTTTCTGCTCGTTAAGCTACTTACTCTTAAAGATGCATGAACTAAAGTGAGCCCTGTGGCCAGACAGAATGATCTGTAGCTGGTAAATGTAGTCCATTAATACTTTTAATGCGTACATGTGGTATAGACCAGTGGTTCCCAAAGTGGGGGGCGCGCCCCCTAGGTGGGGCGCGGAGCTATTGCAGGGGGGGCGCGGAGCTTGAAAGTAAAACGTGCACATGTGTCAATATTAGGGATGCACCGATTCCGATATTAATATCTGAAAAAATTCTAGATCGGGTATCGGGGACAATGTGACCGATCCATAAAAACAGATCTATTCACTCTAATTATATGCTTGTATTGCTTGCTTTTCGGAGTTAGTTCAACCCTAATACTCGCGCTGGTGGTATTCCACTTAGTCCGTTTATTTGCTGGTTGACCTAAATAAACCTGGGCTCCAGCAATACTTCACTGTTCATACATGAACTGGTGAGTTGTCCAAAGCTCATTTAATGCGTTACTTACAGAAATAAATTAAAGAGCAGTGGTCTGACTCGGTCTACGGCGGAAAGCTAAAAAAACAATATTCCATACGCACGCTCAACTCGCTCCCTTAAAGAGACAGTACACATATTTCTGGCCGTTAC
Source organism: Brachyhypopomus gauderio (assembly GCF_052324685.1). Classification (NCBI taxonomy): domain Eukaryota; kingdom Metazoa; phylum Chordata; class Actinopteri; order Gymnotiformes; family Hypopomidae; genus Brachyhypopomus; species Brachyhypopomus gauderio. The sequence continues at coordinate 13,738,579 of NC_135215.1, read as the reverse complement.
ATGCTTTGTGCTCTGCGTGATGTCTGCGCTTGCAAACTAGCCGCATATGTATTGCTGTTTCTCTTATTTCATCTCCTTATTTATTTTAAATTACATTTAGAATTCTTGAACCATTTAAAATGTTTCTTGCAGTTAATTTTTTTCATGTTTGACCAAAGTTGTGAACCTATTGTTTTTGTAAGTTTTCAACACATCCCTAGTCAATATGGGGGGGGGGGGGGGGTGTAGGGGGGGCGCAAAAATATTCTCATCTACTAAAGGGGGGCACGGCAGAAAAAGTTTGGGAACCACTGGTATAGACCTTCACATTCCTCTGTATAATCTAATTTATGTTTTGTTTTGAATTAAACAAGAGGACTCTGGTTCAGTTCAGTTTATACATTAATTTTGGTTTAGTTCAGTTTATACATTCAGTTTGGTTCGGTTCAGTTTACACTAGGGGTGTATTCAACTAAGGATTTTCATAGTCGAATCTGATTCGTCAGCCTTTCCCTTTAGTCGACTAATAGTCGAATCAGGTTTATTTTTATTTTTTTTATTTAGAGCACCTTAAACGGGATCCCGTTCTCATTCAGGACTTTTTTCCTCTTCAAAGTAAAAACCTAAAACACTCAGATAAATGAATAAACACGGTAGGTTGACTTTATTCAGCTTTTATTTATTTACTTATTTCGAGACGAGACGCGACGACGACCGAAACGACAAACGGCTGAACTGTTTTTTTTCGCCTTACGCGTTTTAAATGGTATGCCATCTTGGTTGTTGTCGTGCGAAATGAAACACGTTGATGACATAACTTGCACTTTACTTTGTTTGATTCATCTTTATCTTTTTCAAAATACTTTTGCAGGCCTCTCAAGTCTCACGAATTGAGCGTGTGACACACGCATTGAGCGTGTGACACACGCATTGAGCGTGTGACACACGCATTGAGCGTGTGACACACGCATTGAGCGTGTGACACACGCATTTGACCGTCTTCACACGCCACACTTCCGATTTCACACGGCGAGAAAAAAAAATCTAGTTTATTTACCTCCATATCTATGTCGCCCTCCACTGGCGATCGATCGCGATATACAAACCCCCACCGCGCTCAACAACTTACGTTCGCCACCCCCCGTCAACAACTCTCACACTCTGACATGAATCCAAAACTTGAGAGCCCTGCTTTTGTAGTTTTTTTGAAGCCATTATAATCTCGGCAGATGCTGCGTATTCTGTAGCTTGTTCAGCTCCGCTCGTTTGGATTGTGCAAGGGAAGGGTGTGATTTATGAATGTGTAGTAAGGAAGATGCCTATTGTTAATGGGCAAACATAATTTTTAAATATTAACAGAAATTAGGATAATTTTATTTGACAAAAGGCTATATATAACGAAAACAAAGACATTTCATGTAACAACTAATGCTTAGCTGCATCCTTGGGCACCCCCATGCAGTTAGAATGGTACATTGGACTATGACGTTCATAGTCGACTATAGTCGAATCAGCGACTATTGCAGGTCACCCCTAGTTTACACATTCAGTTTGGTTTAGTTCAGTTTATACATTCAGTTTGGTTCAGTTCAGTTTATACATTCAGTTTGGTTCGGTTCAGGTTACACATTCAGTTTGGTTCGGTTCAGGTTACACATTCAGTTTGGTTCGGTTCAGTTTACACATTCAGTTTGGTTCGGTTCAGCTTACACATTCAGTTTGGTTTAGTTCAGTTTATACATTCAGTTTGGTTTAGTTCAGTTTATACATTCTGTTTGGTTCGGTTCAGTTTAGTTTGTGCCTTCAGTGTATGTGGCATTTTGGCAGAGAGTGAAGGCCTCACATCTGCACTGTTGGCTCCACAATTACAGTGATGTCAGTTTCACTCTGCTGTTTGATGTAGAGCTGTGCAGATGTTTTTTAAATAAAAAAAAAAAACCACGAAACACTAGGCCGAGCGACGGTTGCTGTGCTGTTTGGATTTGTTTCTTCGGCCCAGGGCCATGCGTGCGTCTGATTAACATACCCAGGTACACAGACAGGTAATGGTCCTGACCAAATGCGTCCTTGCCGTTCAGCCAGTAATCACAGCAAACATGGAGCACCTACCCTGGAATCTGAGGAGTCGAAGGAAAACAAGGACGACTCCAGAAAGCAGAGCATGATTCTTCACCTCCCAGCCTCCAGCTGCCTCTGTAGAAGTTCTCTCTCCACGCCATGACAGGCCTTCAGAAATGCTGCCTTCTTCGTCTTCAGATACACTGCTCACCCGCCTCCTCGTAGTGTTTTTGCTCTGCCTGATTGATGACCGTGAACCTAAGCAGGGGGGAATCCGGACATTCTGAGCAGGATTGGTGTGATTTCTGGAACAGTTTCCGACAGTTTCTGTCATCGTTATGGATGGAATGTTCTTTGGAGTGGGTTGTGATAAGGTGAGCACTGTTCTGGGCACAAACCTCAGTGTGTGAGTGTGTGTATGTATGTGTGTGTGTGTGAGAGAGAGTGTAGGCTTTGTTCATTGTCTGGCTGTGAAAGTGGCAGGTAGTTGGACTTCTTTGATAATCACCTGTCTTGGTTTGACTGTTGTGCCATGCGTGTGTGCGTGTGTGTGTCCTGTCGAGGTTCCTCTGTCAGTCCTTCTTTGTTTTCAGCTTGGTCTTAGCATGGTAATTTTTAGATTTTTGAGATTTGGCAAGACCTTCTGTCTCTTTTTCCTCATCTGTGTGACTTGCCAAGCCATTTTCTGCACTTTCTACCTACTACACTTTCTTTGCTCAGATCTTTCTGAATGTGTCTGAGACTTCCTCTTTCCCAGCATGTACACACTTGGGCAGAATCCCTTGGTGCACCTTCACACATGCCAAAGGTGCCCCTTATACTCACAGTGCCAGTCACATGGAAGGCCCTTAAACTTCAAACTAACTTCAGATTCACCAATGACAAATGGTACCTGTTTGTCATGTTTAAAGTCATATTCATTTCATAGCCAATCTGGTACTGTTGTGTTGAATATTGCGCGTTTGTGATTTACTCTTTTAATTCGAGTTATTTTGTTTCAGCAGTCTTTTAAAATAATTCTCCCAGAAACCCATCTGAACTCCTGCTCTCGAAATGTGCCCGTCAGGAAGCATCAGTGTGTTCAGTGTGTTCAGTGTGATCTGGTCTTTGCTGCTTGGCATTCATCCAAATGCAAGAAAATGCTACCTGTGGGACTGGAGTGTGTAGTAACCATGGTAACCACAATAACGTATAGAAGTTAGACTAGTGAATTAAAACAGTTTTGATCAGTTTTGGTCAGACTTACATTGAGGCACAGCTGTATAAAATTAGGAAAGACATGATACGATTTTCATATCACAGGTTATTAATCCAGTGCATCATATTTTATTACTTCTGTTAAGCAATTCTGTTCTCATAACAATACAAATGTGTTTGCCTGTCATTATCCAGCACTCTGGCCTGGATGCAGGAGCACGTTTAGCTTTAATACTATTACCTTTGTTAGCAGATGAAGAAAAAACAGTTCAATAATGGTAGTATTCAGTGTGACTGAGGTAATGCTATCGAGCTGTAACACTGTCACATAGACGGGGACACCTTGGTTTTGCTTTCACATGTCGTGGAGAGTACTGTACAGTGACACAGGAACCATATGTTCATCTCCAATAAACTAAACCCGTGATGCTGTAGTGTAACAGATATGTGACTATGTCAGAAATACACTCTCAATTACGTGGCTACATCAGTAGTAGAAGTGACACTGAGTTGAGGTGAAATACTGTATATAGGAGGCTCAGAAGTCTGGGTAGTGTAGTTCGCTACGTGGACACACTGACATTTCCCATTTGGTATTCGTAGAAAAAAGCCAGAGCTCAGGTGGAGTCTTTGGGAGAATTACTTTAAAAGTCTCATGAAACAAATTGGCAAGAATTAACAGAGTAAATCACAAATGCTCAATATTCAACAAACCAACACCAGATTGGCTGCTATGGTAAATGTGACTTTAAACATGAAAGGATTGAATTCCATTTTGCCCTCAGCATGAAGTTTGGACACCGTGCAATTTATCATGATATCTGTGGGCCATGCTGTGCTCATGGGAGTCCGATTCAAATGGGCTCCCCTTTGGCATGAGTGTAGTGACACCAGGGAGCTCTGCCCAAGCGTCTATATATGGGTCTACTTGTGGCAGCTGGGATGGAAAGTGGGTGGACCAAACCGTTCCTGTGAGAGTCTGTTGGTGTGTTCAGTGTGACAGTAAAGACACAAGTTATGTTAAGTGTGTTGTCTATACCTTTTTTAAGAGTGTGTTCAGCAGGAGTGTTAATATGGAATGCACACATTTTATGAAGTTTAAACACAACAATTTAGCACTTTAAGGCATGCTTTAGGCGCAGTGCATGTATACCCACACGTGTGTGTGCGTGTGCGTGTGTGTGTGTGTGTGTGTGTGTGTGTAGCTGTAGTGTCACACCTAAGCCAGTTTTGTTCTTTACCCAGGAACTTGTTGACCTCTTTTAGTATTAGAGTAGAGAGAGTCATGTTTTGGGTCCTTGTAGCAATTTGTACTGAAAACTCTTGTATGTGTGCACTGCTATGCACATAAAAGAGTGAGTGTAGCGCAGAGAGAGAATGAGAGAGATCAGGAGAGACAGAAATGGGTTTGCTTAACTGTGTTTATTTTTTTAGTTCGACTGTTTTGAGCTGGCAGAGCCTGGAAGATTAACAGACACAAAGAGGCAGGATAAGTCCCAGGGAAAGCAGAATCAGACCCAGGGAGAGCAGACAGAAGAATCAGACCCAGGGAGAGCAGACAGAAGAATCAGACCCAGGGAGAGCAGACAGAAGAATCAGACCCAGGGAGATCAGACAGAAGAATCAGACCCAGGGAGATCAGACAGGAGAATCAGACTTAGGGAGATCAGACGGAAGAATCAGACTTAGGGAGATCAGACGGAAGAATCAGACTTAGGGAGATCAGACGGAAGAATCAGACCCAGGGAGAGCAGACGGAAGAATCAGACCCAGGGAGAGCAGACGGAAGAATCAGACCCAGGTAGAGCAGACGGAAGAGTCAGACCCAGGTAGAGCAGACGGAAGAGTCAGACCCAGGGAGAGCAGACGGAAGAGTCAGACCCAGGGAGAGCAGACGGAAGAGTCAGACCCAGGGAGAGCAGACAGGAGAATCAGACCCAGGGAGAGCAGACGGAAGAGTCAGACCCAGGTAGAGCAGACGGAAGAGTCAGACCCAGGTAGAGCAGACGGAAGAGTCAGACCCAGGGAGAGCAGACGGAAGAGTCAGACCCAGGGAGAGCAGACGGAAGAGTCAGACCCAGGGAGAGCAGACAGGAGAATCAGATCCAGGGAGAGCAGACAGAAGAATCAGATCCAGGGAGATCAGACAGAAGAATCAGACCTAGGGAGAGCAGACAGAGATTCCTTCCTAAAAAGGTCTTTACAGCTCCTTGCAGCACGTGGAGAATAACATCTGAAACACGCTGCATTCTCCTTTCTCCTTCAGATCATTTCAAATGATTATTTCAAAGTTTGTGTTTTAATACATGTACACATGCCATCACGTTTAAACATGCTGCTACCTGCAAGGTCAAGTGCACTGACACTGCAGAGATTTAGATAGACAGAGAATCCACAGAGCATTAAAGTGAGAGAGAGAGTGAGAGAGAGAGAGAGAGAGAGAGAGAGAGAGAGAGACCCCATACAAAGGTTTATTTATGGTTTCATTTGAATTAAAGAAATCTAGCAATTTTGGTTCAAGCTGTGTGTGTGTGGGGGTGTTTGTAAGAGCTTGTGCATATGTGAGTAGCTGTTCTTTAATAAGAGGACGGATTGTGAATGTAATGTTCTAATTTCAATTAAACTCTTCTGGAAAACACTTGAGTCTTTAAGCAAAACATCTCGGTTCTAACTGAGAAAAACTGTGTATTATGCATTACTCACATCCACAAATATGAAGCCCATATTCACTCTCAATTTGCCATTGTAGTAGAGTCACAGTTTTCACACATATAACGTTATAAAATACCTTATTTGCATATGCAGTCACTGTGAAATCACACACACACACACACAAACATATGTATGTCATTAGCAGTGTTCCACTTTACAGTGCACTGTCTCGGTCACCCTACAGTAGTGTGAGTAAAGGGTTTTTCCCTTTCCTGCAGTCTGAATATATCCAGATCCTTTCAGTGAGAGAGGGTGGAGGAAATGAAGAGGGTGGAGGAGATGAGGAGGGTGGAGGAGGTTGGAGGAGATGAGGAGGGTGGAGGAGATGAGGAGGGTGGAGGAGGTTGGAGGAGATGAGGAGGGTGGAGGAGATGAGGAGGGTGGAGGAGATGAGGAGGGTGGAGGAGGTTGGAGGAGATGAGGAGGGTGGAGGAGGTTGGAGGAGATGAGGAGGTTGGAGGAGATGAGGAGATGTGGAGGAGGTTGGAGGAGATGAGGAGGGTGGAGGAGATGAGGAGGGTGGAGGAAAGGCTGGCGTACCCACGTGTGAGACCTCCATCCTGCTGTTTCGGCTGCAGAGTCTGCTGCACCTAGACTTATCCACCAGTATTCCTCAATCACTCCACAGCATACTCTCTTCTTTCATCCTTTATCTCTCCATCTCTCTCCCCTCCTCCATTTCTCTCTGTCATTCTCACTATCTTTCTCTTGTTGTTTTCCATTCCTGATAATATAACGTTCCATCCACCCACAAATGCTCCTACCTCATATCTCACATATACCAGCTTCCTGGATCCTCACAAAGGTGTCAAAAACAACGTGTGCAATATGTCAGTATGTCTCTTATGCATACACACACACACACACACACACATAGATATTCACAGGCTCCACATTTTACTGTGAACACCAAGAATTAACACTCTTAATCTAAAACCTCACCCTGGATGTTGGGTTTTGTACAGGAGCGGTATGACTCCAGTCCCTGGCTGAAACCTCTTATCAGGTTCCAGAACTTGCAGAATGTTCCGGAGCGTCCACGCCCGCCTCACTGAGAGATAACTGCTCTCCCTCTCACTTCTGCAGAGCTAGCAGCCCAGGACTTTCCCATTGTAGATCTACAATCCTGGTCCCAGGCAGTTGAACAAGGAGTTTGCTGATTGGTCTCTAGCCCCCTGCCCTTCTGTTTCTCTCCCCTCTCCACCCGCTCCACCCTCTAGCCCCCTGCCCTTCTGTTTCTCTCCCCTCTCCACCCGCTCCACCCTCTAGCCCCCTGCCCTTCTGTTTCTCTCCCCTCTCCACCCGCTCCACCCTCTGCACCCCCTGCAACAGGAGCCCTGCATACATTTAAGCAAGTGCTATTTAATCATTTGGTTTGGCTGAGTAAGGTCTTCTGCCAGGGTTATTATGCCTTTCCACTCGATTAAGAAATGAAATGGTGATGGGGAGGTTCGCTTTTACTTGTTCATGTCATTTCTCTGTCTCTGTCACTCACTCTGTGTGTGTGTGTGTGTGTGTGTGTGTGTGTGTGTGTGTGTGTGTGTGTGTGTGTGTGTGTGTGTGTGTGTGTGTGTGTGTGTGTGCTGGGGGTTGCTCTGTCTGATATTCTAGAAATAAAAAGAAGTGCTAGTGAAATGCAAAATCTCTGTGTGTGTCTGTGTGGTGCCTTTGGATATTTCTTTGGAAAGAGAGATATAGAAAAGAGAACGACAGGCAGAAAAGAGGGAAAGCAGGAGAAAAGAGGAATAGAGAGATGAAGGATGCCCTGGAGAGATGGAGGTGGGTGATATTTAGAACAGTAGAGAGACTGCAACATTGGGACATAATGGAGCCACACTGGTGTGGTGGCTGCTATTCGAGTGTCGTTTATGTACCTGCAGTAAGATACTGACTTTCTTCACTCTATCTATACTGTGTCAAAATCTCAAACACATGTCCATGAACGTTTCTCGAACACACTTGATCTTTCCTCCCTCTCTCTCTCTCTCTCTCACACACACACACACGGTGAACTGCAAGAGATTCAGCTCGGCGTTATCAGCCTTTCTCAGCTGAGAGGCTCATTCAGCTCACTGCTGTAGCGTGGCATTTAATAGAAGTGCCCTTCTCACCACGCGTGTGAGCATGTATGTGTCTCTGAGTGTGTGCGTCCTCAGTTGATTGCTGAGAAACTCAGTTTATAGACTTATGTGCTTTATGAACTCGACCAGCGGACTGTCTTACCTGTTTCATGGTAAGATAGTTCTGCTATAAATCCCCTAACAGAACGTATATAAACCCTACTAATCGCCACATAGGTGTGTCCTGCAACCAGGGCTCAGGTTTGAATCCCAGCTGTGCTGCGTGCCACCCCTCTGTGTGCTTATTGGCTCTGCCTCCAGGGTTTCTCCGTCTCTTGTGGTCGTGTGATGTTCTGCTCCGTCGAGCGCCTGCCTGGCCGTGGGGGGAAATCTCCTCCAAGCAGCCCGATTGGATCTGCAGTGCCGCATGAGCTGAAGCGACAAGGCTCACCTGCGTGGGGGCACTGGGGTACTGGGATTTGCCCCCTGGGATAACAGCAGACCTCATATAACCTGAACATATAACTGGTGCTTAGATGGGACTGTGACTTTATCAGTGCCTCCCATTATGAGGTCTTTCACATACATATGAGGATCTAAATGTAAAATTAAAACTGGGTTAGGAAATTGTATCTCTATAACTCTGTAATTCTGTTTAATTGATATGAAATGGTATTGTACAGAGACTTATTTGTAAAATGTCAAAAAGAATGTAAAAGAAATCTGACTTTAATATATGCAGTTTAAGGATTTTATATATTAATAATATTTAAATATATAATTATTTTGTTAAAAGCAAAACTTTAAAATCATTTCCATAAGTATATGCTGAGAGTAAATCCCAGATCACTGAAGTCTGAGTTTGAACAGCAAAAAGTGGCTATGAGCCCAGGCTCATTAGGACATGCCCACTCTATGGCCACGCCCACTTTGTGGTCACACTCACTCGATGGGCCCTTTTTCTCCCAGTCCCTGCCTGTATGTGAATGGGAGTCTCTCCACATATGTTGAAGCTAGCAGGAAGGCTTGGCTTTGAAGGGGAGGTCTGAGATTTTCCCACACCCATCAGCAGGGCCCACTGCCGCTCCTGTGTGCAGACGCACCGCAGGACAGGAGCCACAAGGAGGCGCTCTTCACAGCTCTAGCTCCCGGATGAAAGCTGTTTTTGAGACTTTATTGTTTTGTTTACAGCTGAGGCAGGGCAGAAGCTTCTGATATTGCTTGTGATGGGACAGATACATTCTGTTTGAGCTTGTGCGGTATTTCCAAAGACAGGGACTTCAAGATGGAATGTTTCTTTGCAGTAAAGCTGACAAATGCAAACACTCTCAAAATCACAGGTAGATGCTTGGGCTCTTTTAGGAAGATATGAAAATATAGACAGATTCCACTTGCTGTTTGCTATTTCATATCACTGTACTTTTAGGATGGGTGTTAACAAGCAGTTAAAGGAGGGATACGATACGAACAATTATTTTGGAGCTGATCGTGGTGAATGTGTATCTCAATACACATGATCATGATTGTTGTGTGTGTGTGTGTGTGTGTGTGTGTGTGTGTGTGTGTGTGTGTGTGTGTCTGTCTGTAGGGATGTGCTGTGAATAGAGTTTGGCAGATAGAAAGTCGCTTCAGGCCAACTGGATCTACACTGCGCCACCTGCTCTAGAGATACTGCACCTGGTCAAGTCTGTGTGTGTGTGTGTCTCTGTAGTTCTTGGCTCTGATCTTACACTGCTCTTTTTGAATTACACTGCCAGTCGTGTGTGTGAGAGAAATGATTCCAAATAAAGCATACTCATCCCAGCAAGTAGCCTCAGTCACAGAGATCTGCCCCAAGAGATCAGTGTGTGTCGCATTGTGTGTGTGTGCATGGGCGTGCATGTGCATATGTGTGTGCGTGTGCGTGCGTGTGTGTGTGAATATGTATGTGTGTGTGCGTCTGCATAAGTAGCATCCTCACCTCTGTGCATACGTAGTCACATATACAGTATGAATATGTAAACACAGTATCCTGTCCTACCACCAGACATTGCTGGTGTTTCTGACTCGTTCCATCTTCAGCTTGGTTCTCTTCTGACTTGTGATGAGTTAGGAGGCTGGTTATTTATAGGCTGGATTCTTCTACCAGGCAGGGTGGGTCCAATACCACAAGATGCCAGCAATTCATGCACCCTCAGGCTGAACCAGAACGCTTCACCTCAGCATCGTATACACATGTCCATTGTAATGTACAGAAAACGTTCTTTATGGTTATCGTCATGTCCACATACCATTGAAGAATGTTTTGTTTTTGTAATGTTTTTGTACATTGTTGACATAAAAGCTTTGTTTATGAAACTTGGAGCATCATTGGTCAATTGGAGCATCATTGGCTGATTGTGCCTTCCTGTTCCCCCTTGGCATAACTAACTACCGGTAATCTATCTGTCATAACCTCTCTCTCTGTCTCTATCTAGCTATCTGTCATAACCTCTTTCTCTCTCTATCATAACTTCTCTTTCTCTCTCTGCCATAACATCTTTATCTCTCTCTCTCTCTCTCTCTCTCTCTCTCTCTCTCTCTCTCTCTCTCTCTCTCTCTCTCTCTCTCTCTCTCTCTCTGTGCTGTGTTTTTCTCATAACCACTCTCTGTCATGATCTTTATGTCAGTCTGGCCTTCTCACTTCTATAGCCGTTAGATGTATGTCATTGCAGAACTAAGAAGACCATATAAAAGAGACACACTGCTTATCCATCCCACTCCAGCACTGATTAAGAATCATCTGAAGAGGTTCCTCAGAGCTTCTCTTCACATGTCTTAAATACACGCTCAGAGCTTCACTTCACGTGTCTAATATACACGCTCAGAGCTTCTATTCACGTGTCTTAAATACACACTCAGAGCTTCTCTTCACGTGTCTTATATACACACTCAGAGCTTCTCTTCACGTGTCTTAAATACACGCTCAGAGCTTCTCTTCACGTGTCTTAAATACACGCTCAGAGCTTCTCTTCACATGTCTTAAATACACGCTCAGAGCTTCACTTCACGTGTCTAATATACACGCTCAGAGCTTCTATTCACGTGTCTTAAATACACACTCAGAGCTTCTCTTCACGTGTCTTATATACACACTCAGAGCTTCTCTTCACGTGTCTTAAATACACGCTCAGAGCTTCTCTTCACGTGTCTTAAATACACGCTCAGAGCTTCTCTTCACGTGTCTTAAATACACGCTCAGAGCTTCTCTTCACGTGTCTTAAATACACGCTCAGAGCTTCACTTCACGTGTCTTAAATACACACTCAGAGCTTCTCTTCACGTGTCTTATATACACACTCAGAGCTTCTCTTCACGTGTCTTATATACACGCTCAGAGCTTCACTTCACGTGTCTTATATACACGCTCAGAGCTTCTCTTCATGTGTCTTATATACACACTCAGAACTTATCTTCACGTGTTTTATATACACGTTCTGTGCTTGTCTTCACGTGTCCTGTATACGCGTTCATTGCTTCTCTTCATGTGTCTTATATACACACTCAGAGCTTCTCTTCACGTGTCTTATATACACACTCAGAGCTTCACTTCACGTGTCTTATATACATGCTCAGAGCTTCACTTCACGTCTCTTATATACACGCTCAGAGCTTCTCTTCATGTGTCTTATATACACACTCAGAACTTATCTTCACGTGTCTTATATACACACTCAGAACTTATCTTCACGTGTTTTATATACGCGTTCATTGCTTCTCTTCACGTGTCTTATATACATACTCAGAGCTTCTCTTCACGTGTCTTATATACACACTCAGAGCTTCACTTCACGTGTCTTATATACACGCTCAGAGCTTCACTTCACGTGTCTTATATACACGCTCAGAGCTTTTCTTCATGTATCTTATATACACACTCAGAACTTATCTTCACGTGTTTTATATACACGTTCATTGCTTCTCTTCACGTGTCCTGTATACGCGTTGGGAAGTGCATTGTGCTGCTTTGAAGCTGCCTGCCTCCTGTGCTCTGAGCAGAGTTATGAAGGAACACAACCACGTCTGGGAGGTGGACCCCACATCCCCCAGCCTCTCGTTTCTGTGTGTGTACGCACGTGTGTGTGCGCGTGGGCTCGGTCATCATGGCCCTTGTTTACCAACCCTGCTCCACCAGCACAGCACACCCGCCTCCCTCTCGCTCTCAGAGGCAGAGTTTGTTTGGCCATGGTTACTTTTCTAAGGCTTTATGTCTCCACGAACCGAGCAGCTCACTGCCAGAATTGGAGTGGGGAGAGTGTGTGGGCACACACACATGTACACACGTCGACACAGAGGGAAATGACACAGGCGACGTCCCGGCTGTATCTCTCTCAAGCTACTGACAGAATGGGTAGGATTATATCCACTGTCTTGTTTTCTTCTTTTTTATCCACTCTCTCTATTCATGGCCAGGATTTATACAGGCCCCAACCAAAAAAAATCGACTTTTCAAATCCACAACTCAATTTCAGATAAATATGTACAAAATAAGACAACTTCCACCCAAACAGCCGTCCGCAGAAACATGCTCACCAGCACGCGTATACACACACACACACACACACACACACACACACACACACACACACACACACACACACTTGGTTGCATAAGCATCACAGTGTGTGAGTTACATGTACAGCATCTATAGGTCCTCCCTTGTGTGACTGCGAGTGTCTTTATATGCTTATGCTAGTTTGCCTGTGTGATGCAGAATCATTGCTGTGTGTGTGTGTGTGCACATGTGTATGTGTGAGTGTGTATGTGTGTGTGTGTGTGTATGTGTGAGTGTGTATGTGAATGTGTATGTGTAAGTGTGCATGTGTATGTATGCTGCCTATTAAGTCTGCAGACAGCTTTATTATTCAACAGTGGACTAATGTTTCTGAATAAGTGTAAAGATTTCCATAGGACACACACACACAAACACACACACACACACACACAGATGAAAGGAGTAAACATCCAGAGATTCTGAAGAGTTGTTCCAGAGAAACTGAAAGAAGTGCAGAGAGATGTATCTCCTGTAGTGGTACAATGGCAGTATTGCACATGTAGTTTCTAACTGAGCAAAGGAAGAAGGGGCTAGCTGAACACACGCAAGTACCAGGAACCACCCCGCAGTCCACTGAGTACAGTATAAAACCAGCTGCACACCTCTGTTAGTGCTTACACGAATCCAGCACACCTCTATTAGTGCTTACACTAATCCAGCACACCTCTATTAGTGCTTACACTAATCCAGCACACCTCTATTAGTGCTTACACTAATCCAGCACACCTCTGTTAGTACTTACACTAATCCAGCACACCTCTATTAGTGCTTACACTAAACCAACACACCTCTATTAGTGCTTACACTAAACCAACACACCTCTATTAGTGCTTACACTAATCCAGCACACCTCTATTAGTTCCCACACTAATCCAGCACACCTCTATTAGTGCTTACACTAATCCAGCACACCTCTATTAGTGCTTACACTAATCCAGCACACCTCTGTTAGTGCTTACACTAATCCAGCACACCTCTATTAGTGCTTACACTAATCCAGCACACCTCTATTAGTGCTTACACTAAACCAACACACCTCTATTAGTGCTTACACTAATCCAGCACACCTCTATTAGTTCCCACACTAATCCAGCACACCTCTATTAGTGCTTACACTAATCCAGCACACCTCTATTAGTGCTTACACTAAACCAACACACTTCTATTAGTGCTTACACTAATCCAGCACACCTCTATTAGTGCTTACACTAATCCAGCACACCTCTATTAGTGCTTACACGAATCCAGCACACCTCTATAAGTGCTTACACGAATCCAGCACACCTCTATTAGTGCTTACACTAATCCAGCACACCTCTATTAGTGCTTACACTAAACCAACACACCTCTATTAGTGTTTACACTAATCCAGCACACCTCTATTAGTGCTTACACTAATCCAGCACACCTCTATTAGTGCTTACACTAAACCAACACACCTCTATTAGTGCTTACACTAATCCAGCACACCTCTATTAGTTCCCACACTAATCCAGCATACCTCTATTATTTCTTACACTAATCCAGCACACCTCTATTAGTTCTTACACTAATCCAGCACACCTCTATTAGTTCCCACACTAATCCAGCACACCTCTATTAGTTCTTACACTAATCTAGCACACCTCTATTAGTTCTTACACTAATCTTGCACACCTCTATAGTTCCCACACTAATCCAGCACACCCCTATTAATTCTCACACTAATCCAGCACACCTCTATTAGTTCTTACACTAATCCAACACACCTCAATTAGTGCTAACACTAATCCAGCACACCTCTATTAGTTCCCACACTAATCCAGCACACCTCTATTAGTTCCCACACTAATCCAGCACACCTCTATTAGTTCTTACACTAATCCAGCACACCTCTGTTAGTTCCCACACTAATCCAGCACACCTCTATTAGTTCTTACACTAATCCAGCACACCTCTATTAGTTCTTACACAAATCTAGTACACCTCTGTTAGTTCTTACTCTAATCCAGCACACCTCTATTAGTTCTTACACTAATCCAGCACACATCTATTAGTTCCCACACTAATCCAGCACACCTCTATTAGTTCCCACACTAATCCAGCACACCTCTATTAGTTTTTACACAAATCTAGTACACCTCTGTTAGTTCTTACTCTAATCCAGCACACCTCTATTAGTTCTTACACTAATCCAGCACACCTCTATTAGTTCCCACACTAATCCAGCACACCTCTATTAGTTCTTACACTAATCCAGCACACATCTATTAATTCCCACACTAATCCAGCACACCTCTGTTAGTTCCCACACTAATCCAGCACACCTCTATTAGTTCTTACACTAATCCAGCACACCTCTATTAGTTCTTACACTAATCCAGCACACCTCTGTTAGTTCCCACACTAATCCAGCACACCTCTGTTAGTTCTTACTCTAATCCAGCACACCTCTATTAGTTCTTACACTAATCCAGCACACATCTATTAGTTCCCACACTAATCCAGCACACCTCTATTAGTTCCCACACTAATCCAGCACACCTCTATTAGTTTTTACACAAATCTAGTACACCTCTGTTAGTTCTTACTCTAATCCAGCACACCTCTATTAGTTCTTACACTAATCCAGCACACCTCTATTAGTTCCCACACTAATCCAGCACACCTCTATTAGTTCTTACACTAATCCAGCACACATCTATTAGTTCCCACACTAATCCAGCACACCTCTGTTAGTTCCCACACTAATCCAGCACTCCTCTATTAATTCCTTTACAATCAAGCTCCTTTACAATCAAGCTTTAATATTCAGATATTTCTGGAGACCGTACTTGGCTAGATCAGGTGTGCTAGATTGTGTTAGTTTAGAGTGATTCACCTCCCTTTTCAGGAGATACTTCAGGCCTGACACTTTTAAGTCACATGCCAACACCCACACAACCACTCCTCCCCTACACACAAATACAAAAATAAATTCATTTGTTTGGTTTCAAACGCTTCCTAGCAAATACAATTATCTTATTGGAGAGCCTATGTGCTGAATGGATGTCTGGCAGATTCAGAATTATTTTTATTTGCCAGTGCATGTCATTATCATGAAAAATGTTTTGGCATGTATGATATTGCTCAGCACAAAAACAGAACAACGTGCACAAACAAAAAGATGCAGAGACCTTTATCTTGGGTAGACAACTTTTATTAACGCAGTGTAGCACAGCGGAGGCAGAGGCAGGAGGGTGTGTGTGCAAACAGGGCTTGGGGAAGGATCCAAGAGTGAGCATGAGGAGACACAGTGGGGCTCAAAACAACGACAGTGAGAAACTGCAGACAGGTACATTATCACAACCCAGAAAACAAGCAATACTAAAACATCAAGCAAACTCTGAAAAGAAACTTAAAACAGGCACAACGGATACAGGCAAGGATTTCAAGGTTAAAGGGAAGTTTTGAGTGACATTGAGAAGGTGGAGCCAGAGGGAAAGAAGACCAATAGGATCATATGCAGAATGTGCAGGAGCTCATGGGCGTGTCCTGAGACGTGGAGACAGTAAGCCGGTTAACATGAGCAATGTAAATGGCATGGCCGGCATATTTTGTGGACGACAAGTAATTCAATATAATGTTGAAAAAAACATTTTCAGAATGAACTTTCATGCATATGAAGCTGAGGTTGAATAATCCTTACAAATGTGTGAGCCAAGATTAAAGAGGCTCTGGAGCTGGTGATTCTGGGATTGAAAGATGCTCTGGAGCTGGGGTTTCTGGGATTGAGAGAGGCTCTGGAGCTGGGGGTTCTGGGATTGAGAGAGGCTCTGGAGCTGGGGGTTCTGGTTCTGAGAGAGGCTCTGGAACTGGGGATTCTGGGATTGAGGGATTGAGAGAGGCTCTGGAGCCAGGGATTCTGGGATTGAGAGAGGCTCTGGAACTGGGAGACTCTGGAACTGGGCATCTTGAACTTTGGAATAGGGACTATGCTTTTGAGCTGTTTACATCAGTGTTTGACCCATGAGTAGAGATCTGGACAGATCCTAGATCAGTGTTGAAACTGGCATCTGCTGGAGGTGTTTGGACAGGCCAGTCAGATACCAAAGATGCAGCATGCATGCACCAAGAAATGTTTTTTTATATATATACTGCTAAGAATTTAGAATGTTTAATATGGATTCTGTTTGAATTCATTTTGCTCGTGAGCATATATCCTCTTCTGTTTATTTAGTCTAATTATTTATTGTATGTAATGAGAAAATGAATGCAAATTTCTTTTAAAGTTCATAATTGCTACATAAAGAATTCTAGCCTATTCGTGTGTGCTCAGACCCACTGTGGCATTCCAGGATGGACAGAATAAAGAATATAGAGAATATTGGGTTAAAGAGGTAAAGAAGGGCAGGATAGAGAGAGTGTGAATGGGGAAAGATGAAGGACAAAAAGCAGAATTCCACATACAGGTTTCTAGACATGACTGCACACTTGGCCTGCAGGGATTTATGTATGAGTCTGCAGGTGGGTGCTTTGAACAAGTACTGAATGAGAAACACACATACACACGCACTCTCCCTCTCTCCACACCACCTCCTTTATCTCCTTCTCTTTCTCTCTCTAATAGTGGTGAAAGTCTGAACACCGGCTTGTTGAATTAAAGAGACTGATACGAATCTAATGTACCATAACCAGAGATACCAAACTGACAATAAGCACCCAAACACAATAGGGATTCACAGCAGTGGAGATACGAGTGTCAGTTCTACAAGCCCTGCACTTCTGAAGGGGTTACACACCATATCATTCCACTCTGAAAATGAAGAAGTCTCACTGATGGTGCGCACTACACATGCCACTTTAACGTGCCTCTGTGATTATTCATTTTCTAGACGCAATTTCCTGACTCGTATTTGAAACACACTTACTCCGATTGAGTGGGTCGATTCCACTGGTGTGTCCATTATTAGAAGATGCCATTGTAATTACGGCAAGAGAGAGGGGAAAATTACTGACATCTTGAAGATTGCACATATATGCATACTGACATCTTGAAAATCACCATCAGAGAGACTCTTGCTTCTAGGACATGAATGATCAGAGACATACGATGGAATACGAAGCCTCACTCCTGTTCGGCGAGGAATTCTACGGAATGCGGAGGTTGGATTTTGCACTAAGCTACGTGCAGACGCCACGACTCACCTCCACTGGAGATCCCGGCATTGCGCCTCCTTCTTCTTTACTATGACGCATCTAAGCGAGAACTGCACTAGAGGCAATCCCAGCATGCTTGGCTCAAAACAGCCAATGGAAGTCCAGGATGGCGGCGTCAGCGTGCGTGGGCTGATGAGAGTGCAGGGCGGAGAGGCGGCGTGTCGGGGCGAGACATGGCGGTCGCGACCTGCTCTCATGATGTTTGCTTTTATTGTCCTGCCGCAATCCTGAAGAGTGATGCTGGCGGCCGGGATGTCCCGCAGCCTGGTGACCGCTCTACATCCATCAGCCGTGTGAGCGGCCGATCCGCCCCCCCCAGCTGCCCTGCCAAACTGCCCCGCCCAGCTGCTCCGACCGGCACGTCGGCCCAGTCCGCTCATGAGCTTTTATGTCCAGGCGGGTTTAGTGTGGGAGATGTCCTGTGTCCTCACCCATCCATGACATCAGCATTGGCATTCAACTGGGAAAGGGGACGTGTATTCATCCTGGGTTTCTATTAGTGATCCGGTAATAGAAGGATTTGTCTCTTTTGTTAGCGTGATAATGATGTGTGTTTGTGTGTGTGTGTGTGTGTGTGTGTGTGTGTGTGTGTGTGTGTGTGTGTAGCCTGCAGTGATGCTGATCTGAGGAGTTTGGCCTCCAGGCTGAAGGACTGGTTTGGTGTGCTGCACTTAGATGCAAACCGAGATCTGAAGACTTCTGCCAATGACATTGCTCAAGGACGTAAGCCCTTTGTGTGTGTGTGTGTGTGCTTGAGTGCATGTGTGAATGTACATGTGAGTTTGCTGGTGGAGGGTCTGGTGAGACATTCTTTCCTGTCTTTTAGGTTTCGACACAAGCATACTGCCCATTTGTAAGGACTCTCTTGGTTGGATGTTCAACAAGTTGGACATGAATTATGACCTGCTGCTTGACCAATCAGAACTCAGTGCCATTTACCTGGACAAATACGAGCTGTGCATGCGGCCGCTCTTCAACTCCTGCGACTCCTTTAAAGACGGAAAGCTCTCCAACAACGAGTGGTGCTATTGCTTCCAGAAACCGGATGGTGAGATATAGAGGAGAGGAAGAAAGGGAGAGAGAGAGAAAGAGAGAGAGAGGGAGAGAGAGGAGGAGGAGAGGGAGAGAGAAAAAGAAGAGGGAGAGGAGGAGAGAGGGAGAACAGAGAGCAAGAGGGAGATAGACAGTAAGAACAGGGGAGGGAGAAGAGGGAGAGGGGGAAAACAGAGGGAGTGGGTGAACAAGGAGAGGGAGAGAGATGAAGAGGGAAAGTGCAGGGTCAATTATCATTTAGTGGCCCTGACTGAACAACACAGTTCTATAGCTGAATAAATTAATGTGCAGGGGTTGTTAATGTGTTTGTTAATGTATGTGTGTGTGTGTGTGTGTGTTTCACCAGGTCTACCCTGTCAGAATGAGCTGAACAGGATTCATAGTCAAAGCCGACGGAAGACTCTTATAGGTGGGTTTACTCATGTCAATCATTAAGCCTGTGATTTATCTCACATAGAACAAGCAGGTGTTAACTTCCACCGTCCATTAAAAGCAACAGCTTTTGTGTGTGTGTGTGTGTGTGTGTGCACGCATGTCTGTATTTGTGTGTGTCTGTGTGTTTGTGTGTGCGTGTGACTTGCTGCAGTATGCTTGCAGAAGTGTGCTTATAATTGATTTAAATTCTAATGGGCCTGTGTGATTTATGTGCATCCGCTCTAGATATTTCCCTCAGCGATCAATAACGCCGTGCCTGCTGCCACTCCTGCCCAGAGTGCCCGCCCTCAGGCCCTGTGCCCTCCAATGGGCATCAATAATCCTACACACTCATAACTGTTTCATAACTCAGCACATATCACAGCCAAATAGCCTGTGTGCGTGCGTGTGCGTGCGTGTGCGTGCGCATGCGTGCGCATGTGTGAGTGTGTGTGTGAGAGTGTGTGTGTCTGTGTGTGTGTGCGTATGTGTGTGTGTGAGAGAGAGAGAGTGTGCGTGTGTGTGTGTATGTGTGTGTGAGAGAAAGTGTGCGTGTGTGCGCGCGCTTGTGTGTGTGCGCATATGTGCGTGTGCACGTGCGTGCGTGTTGGTGTGTGTGTGCGTGTGTGTGTGTGTCAGTGTTCCCCGTATTCTATCCTAAGTCCTGCGCTCTGTATTCTGATGCGTGTGCTGCGTGGCTGATGGTAGACGTGACAGCAGCTCTGATGCTTAAGAGATGCAGGAGCCTCAATATCGATCCTTCAGCTCAGTTATAATGCAGTGCAATGGTTCTCCTGTCTCACCATCTCAGAACATGGTGTTTTTTGGAGATTGATTTATGTATTTTAATACTACCAAATATCTGCTTAGTTATGCCTCTCTCTCTCTCTCTCTCCCTCTCTCTCTCTACCTCTCTCTCTCTATCTTTCTCTCTCTTTCTCCCTCTCTCACTCCCTCCCTCTCTCTCTCTCTCTCTCTCTCTCTCTCTCTCTCTCTCTCTCTCTCTCTCTCTCTAGGTGCATATATCCCACGCTGCACAGATGACGGCTACTTCAAGTCTACGCAGTGTCATGGCAGCACAGGCCAGTGTTGGTGTGTTGACAAGTATGGTAATGAGATCGCAGGGTCCAGGAAACAAGGCCACCCAGCGTGCGGTAGGTTGCTGCCCCACACTCACCAGCACACCCTAGTGCTCCCATCATAATCGCCCCATTAACATACACAAAGCCATTCACACATGGCCCATAAACTCACATGGAGTCTGTTGTAGGCAATGCCCTGTGAGACTTCCAGTGAATACAGGGATGTCACCAGGAGAGATGTGATAGGGAGCCATATCTGTTTTGCGTGTGACTGTGTGACTGTGTGTGTGCGCGTGTGACTGTGTGACTGTGTGTGTGTGTGTGTGTGTGTGTGTGTGTGTGTGTGTGTGTGTGTGTGTGTGAGCACATACACGTGCAGAGAATGTAGGAGGCTTGTTTTATGAGATATCTGTGGGTCTATAACTCAAGACAGTGACGTTTTGGTGTCCACAGTAAAAGAGAATAATAGATAAATAATGCCTTTCTTCACTTCTACCCTGCTGGCCATTCATTCATCTTCCTCACTCATAGCTCATCTCGTAGCTCACTAGCAGCTGTTTCTTCAGTATTAACCAATTTCACCAATGCTGTGTGTGTGTGTGCATGTGTGCATACATGTTTGTGTGTGTGCACGTGTGTGTGTGTGTGCATGTGTGTTTATGTGTGTGTAGAGGAGGATCAGGAGACCTCCGGGGATTTCGGCAGTGGTGGAGCTGTGATCCTCCTCGATGAAGAGGAAGAGGAGTCTCCGCAGCACGGCCGACGCCATCTGAAGGAGAGACGGGGCCGGCTCCACCCCCGTGGGGCCACTGATGATGATGAAGATGAAGAGGATGACAAAGAAGATGAAACTGGCTACATCTGGTAGCTCCTCCACCTCATCTTCTGCTAGCCAGCCAGGGAGCCCCATTGAAATGCACAGTTCTGAAGCCATTCCAACCATTCGATCGGTATCTGACCTTTTTAATGTCAACTCCACCTCCAACTCTGACCCCAACTCCACCTCCAACTCTGACCCCAACTCCACCTCCAACTCTGACCCCTCTCTCCTGAGCTCATTTTATAGCCGCTCGCTCATCTTTCCTCGCGTTTTAGCTCAAATTTCTTCCCTTCTGACTTTCTTTTCCTCCGTCCTTTCCGTTTCTCCTCAACAAAATCAGCAAGGAGTCTCATAACTGTTATTCCTCTGCTAAAGCAGTCTGTCTTTCTCTGGAAATGGCAAATTTCTCTCTCTCTCTATCTCTCTCCCTGAGTCTCTTTTCTCTCCCTCATCCATTCTTCTTTGCTCTGTTTTGTTATACAGGAATCTCTTGTCCTCCTCCATTGTTCCCTCTCTGTAGAGCTTCTAGTGCGAAGCTGAAGCCATCTGAGAGCCATGGCTGTAAATATTTCTCTTTCTCTTCAGACGAGGCTGCGTGCTGTGTGCTCGCTCTCCCTCCAGCCCAGAGACTCCCACCCAGGCCTTCTGGAAGGCTCCTGCATCTTCAAGCAGGCTTTTCTCAGGGGGTGGGGGGGTCTCCAACGTTCTCATAGATACAGCTGTTCTTCTCCGGAAGGTGCGAGAGAACTCCTGAGGGTTCTGGAGTGTTCTAGAAGGCTTTAGTGAGAACCTCAATGGGCCTGTGCATGTTCCCCAACATGGAGGTGAGGAAGTGATGTTGTTTTTTTGTTTTTTTTCTGGTTGGGAGGCGGTGGAAAGCCGATGAGTGTAAGATGCGTTTTACTTTGTGATGATGCTGTTGTTCGCTGCTGCTCTCGCATTCTTTCTGTTGCTGGATGGTTGACACAGTGCTACCAGCAATCTGTAAGCATGTGTCTGTGTCTGTGTCTGTGCGCGTGTTTGTCTTTGGAAACCCAGACCCCTATACGGGTGACATTATCTGACAGTCACAGCCCCTGCGTTCCTGCAACTCCCACAATCCAAAGCAACGCACACAAAATACAAAGAGTAACATTTTAATCCAGGCAGTGTGTGTGTGTGTGTGTGTGTGTGTGTGTGTGTGTGTGTGATACTCCATAGCATTCAGGCCTAGATAGACCACGAGGCCCTCCACCTTGCCCTGACCACATCTCCTCCACACCCTCAGTCAGATCCAGAAGGGAGCGTCACAGCTCCAAGACCTGGCCGGCTCCTTCAATATTACGGTGGTCGCTTTTGTTAACCTTGCCATGGTGCTTTTGTAGGAAAAATGACTTTTATCGGAGTGGAGGCAGCCAGCCTTTTAGATCTGACAGTTGGTCAAGGAAAATGGAAGCAGCAAACGTTTCTTCTGCAGTCCTCCGCACCAGCTCCACACAAGGCCATTGTTTAGAATTGAAGCTGTCAGGACCTCAAAAACCACTTTCTTTCTTTCATTCATGTGTGTGTGTGTGTGTCTGTGTGTGTGTGTTTGTGTGTGTGTGTGTGCGTGTGTGTGTGGATAGATTGATGGGTCTGTAAGCACAGTACATATGGCCCAGTCGTGAGCACAGGGCTTAATGCTGAGCTTAATCATAACCCTTTCTATGTTCTCTGATCAGTGAGCAGACAGATTGCTGTGAACTTCATTACTGATCGTAAGACTTCCTCTCTGACCCTATCACTTTAGCTCAATTCAGTCTAACTCTCTGTCTCTCAGATACACATATCCTCTGTTTTGTGTTATTAATGTCTCCCACGCACATCCCTGTCATCAGGGGTTTGTTTAGTCTGATGCCCCTGAGATGTTTATCTGTGTGTGTGTGGTTGTGTGTGTGTGTGTGTGTGTGTGTGTGTGTGTGTGTGTGTGTGTGTGTGTGTGTTGAGGAGTGGGGTGATAATATATGTGGAGTTCAAGTCTTATCTCAATTTTCATTCACTTGCTTCTTGTTTTTGTCTCATATGTCTCCCACTTCTTGCCACTATCTCTCCTCTCCTCCTCTCTGTCTCACCTCTCTCCCTCTTATCTCTCCTTTTCTTTCCACTCTCTATCTCTCACCCCCCCCTCTCTCTCCATCTCTCTCACCCCCCTCCTGTGTGCTATGAGTCTCATTCATTTCATATACAAGTCCTGAGCGTGTAACACACGCTGAGTTGTTCTAAAACACATCGCATACATATTTCACATGTACGCGGGACCTTGAATCTGATGAGGCGGCCGCTTTTTTTCCTTTTCTCCACCAATCACGTGGCCCTTCACGACCACATAATGATCTCCCACTAGCTATCTCTGATGACCTCAGACACCAACACTGGCTTCCTGATTGATGATTGGCCTGCACACATACATACTAACCTACACCAGCAGTAACTCCATTTGCCCTGTCTGCCCTCTAAATATGTGCAATGCAGACAGGTTCACTGGCCCTTTGCCCTTGTCTGATGGAAGCTTTGACCCTTTCCGCCCCCCAGGGGTGATTCTCCACACCTCCCTGTCCTTCCGCAGGGCTACTGGTGTCCAGCGCCTGTTCTGCTTCTGCGTGAAACCTCCTCTCCCTCCCCTAACCCCTGTGCCTCCATGTGCTATAGTAACAGAGTTCACTAATCACCTGTGTTTAACACACGCACAAACACAGACAACAATACAGCTAATGCTACTGCAGATATCTCTGATACACAGATTACAGTAAATGGCCATATTTGCAAGAGTCTTCTTTGTTAATTCTCTATATTTTTTACTTTGTAAAGATAATAATGACAGCAGAGAAAAAAAAAAACAAGACTTAAGAGTACTAACATGATGTAATATAATATGGTAGTGTGGCTTTGTCTGTTTGCATTGCAGAGATTGGGTGTTTAAGTCCCTTCTAGTCCTGACTGTAGTGTAGGTCCTTTCCTAGGTGTTCTCAGTTTTATGCCTGTATTCTTTTCCCCGCCCCTTTCCCCACCCCTATATCCGCCCCTTTTCCCACCCCTATATCCGCCCTTTTCTCCTGCTCCTGAGTCAAATTGGAATGTTGATGTTTTGGGCTGAACTCTTTTCCGTTTGTTCAGTTTGTTCGGGTCTGGGTCTGGGGATTTTTTTTGGTTGATTTTTGCTGTTGGTTCTTTCTGTTTATTTTACTTTATTTGAACTGTAAAGCAGTTCCATGAGAATATGTTTGTCTGAATAAATCTGTCCTTGTCCACTTCCTCTGTGTCCCACTTTTCTGTCTCATTTGATTGAGTCTTTCATCTGTAGTCCTAAACATGAGTAGGATCATTAGCTTAAAATCGCTTAAATTGTTCTAACTGTCACAGAAGACTGCAACATATTCTGCTGATGTCATTACTGTCATATTTACAGTGTAGAAAGTGTAATTAGCTATTTGGGGCAGAGTGCTGATAGGAAAGTACCTTTCAATGCCAGTGCTTTTAAAATGTGCTCAGTTTTGGCTCCAAGTGGTTTGATCTTCAACTCTACATGGAAGGCCAGTGGAAAGCCAAAGTCATCTGTCATCTGTGACCCCTTCTTAACGTATCTGCACGAGTAGAGCGTTGATCGTTCCGTCTCTGCCTTCCGTGAGAAGGGGCGTGCCCCACGCAGTGCTCCTCCATCTTTAGGTGTGGGTCTGGGTTCATCGTGAGATCTACCCCAGGAGTTCTCCCCCAGGCTCCCCACGCCTGCTCCTTCTCTTCATCGGACATGCTGTGGTCCTCCATTGATTTCAGAAAATGAGCATTATGTACTTTGATTCATTGGGCTGGTGGTAAAATCAATTCTTATGCAAGTCGCCCCCCTCCTCCTCCCCTTGGGCCACCTCTCTCTCCCCTGCTTCTCTTTGCCTCTTCCTGACTCATCTTTGTTGTCCCTAGCCTTCTCTCTCTCTCTCTCTCTCTCTCTCTTTCTCTCTTTTTCACACACTGCACCCCATTATCTCTCTCTTCCTGCCTTCATCCCGTGTGCACTTCGAGAGCTCTAACAGGTCTTGTTGCCGTGGGAGTTCTAGAGTCCTCCAGCCTCTCCAGAGCTGCTTATTGATCTGGGATCTCTGAACTCCTCCGCCACGTAATGGCCATCTCACCTCGGACAAAAGCAGCCAAGTGCAGACGGCCACACCAGAGCCTTTTCGCAGGCGGCAGCGGGGGGATTCCCACCATCTGGAGCGTTTAAAATGCCTGTTTTCCGTGTGTCACTTTTCTCCCTCTCAGACTCTGTCAGAAAATAAAGAGACATTGTAAATGTCCCATGTGTATAGTGGATAGATTCAGCATATGCTAACGCTTGTGCTGCCTCTAGAGAAACAGATGATTGCTATGAGTCATTTTTATTGAGCTATTATTAGCGATTATGACTCGCAGAGAGAAAGCAAGGAAATCACTAGGCCTGTTTCTTTTTACACAGCCAATGAAGCTGTGCTTCGGGAGAACATTTTAGCACAAAACAAACGTGTCTTAATGCATCCAGGCTCAAAGAGCTACATTTAATAGCATGTTAGCTTGTTATCTGTTGGGAGGTGCATTAACATAGGCTTGTCCTGCATTGAATGTTGTGCTAACAGGTATGTAATGCGATTGGCTTATTCGACTTAACACTTAATAATGGGGCAGAAGCCCTCAGTGGGCAAAGCCTTGCTAAACGTTTTCACACCATTGCCCCCTTGTGACTGACCTTTATTGTGAACAGCGCACAAGGACTTCCACCTGTTTAAATGGGCCGGTGTTAGTCCGTTAATGCGTTGAGTACGCATCCACACAGACTCATCAGCTGTAGGACCCAGAATCCCCGGCTCCCAAACCGCCTCTAATATGTGCCCTTATATTTATGACTTTGCAGCTCTTAAATTCTTCATTAATCCACTTAATATTTCAGAGCCAGAGCGTGAAACCATACTCTGTCTCTCCCGGGAGAAGAGGGGGTGGAGGAGGAGGAGGGTGGAGGAGGAGGGAGGGGACGATGTGACAGGAATGCTACTATGGAGATCTGAGTGAAGAATGATGGAGGACAGGGGGGAAAAAACAAGAATAAGTGAGTGACAAACGAATGCGGCTGACGGCGCGACGGTGACAAACGCCCAGACGCACCTCCTCTGTGGAGCAGGAGCCGGCTGCTACATCTGCACACACGTACACGCTCACACAATACAGGTGCCGTGTCCCTTCAGGACTGGAATAAACCCAGCCACTAAGTGGCGGTACGTTGCTGACTGTGGGGTTGGTGTAAGGTCTTTGCTGTGAGCTGTGTCATCCACAAGGAAAACTTGGCTGGAAATTAGTTGGAGAAGTCGCTGTCTGTGATGTCACTGAGTGGCAATTATGTCCATGTACATTCTATACTGGCTGAGTCCTTTACATTTGGTGAAAGCCAGAGACCTTGGAGGGAGACTGTGTGTGTGTGTGTGTGTGTGTGTGTGTGTGTGTGTGTGTGTGTGGGCATACAGGGGAGAGAGGATAAATGGCTCTCAGGGAGGAGTAGAAGATAAGACACCGAATGGGAAAATTATTTCATATAGACAATTTATTACCCATACACATCTGCTTAATAGATAGTCGAGGAGAAGTGCCCTTGAACAAGCCTCTACACACACACACACACTGTCCCGTGACCTCTACACAGACACACACACACGCTCACCCGTTCATCTTTACACACACATAATCTCTCTCACACTGTCTGTCCCTTTCCCTCCACACACTCACTCACTCACTGCCACTGTCCCTTTCTCTCTATACACACACACACACACACACACATACATTCACTGTCACTGTCCCTTTCTCTCTATACACACACACACACACATACATTCACTGTCACTGTCCCTTTCTCTCTATACACACACTCACTGCCACTGTCCCTTTCCCCTTCAGTCTACTCAGCAGATGGCCACAGATGGAGAATGAAGCAGAAGGGACCCGATGATGCTTATAAGTGTGTGTGTGTTTGTGTGTGTGTGTGTGTGAACTTGACACTGACACCTACCTGCCTAAGGTGATCTCTCTGTTTATTCCAGTGAATCTCCTGTTATTCTCATTTGTTCATAGCCTTTAATGCACTCATATGTGCGCTGATGTGAGATTTGTGGTTCACCTGTGGTTTACTTGTGGTGGACCTCTCTTCTTTAAGAAATCAATTGGATTTTATTGTCACATCGCACAAACGCATGGGTATGGTGAGTGAAAAGCTTCAGTAATTATTTCTTGTATTGTTGCAATATTGTTGCATGAATATACGTGCGCACATATGTGAGTATATCCTAAAATCAAGAAACAAAATGCATTATGAGTTGTCCATGATATATTCTTGGCCATGCTCTTTCATGTGACAGCACCTACTCAGTGCGGAGCTTCCCAGGCTGGTGTGGTGGTGAGGGAGGGTCTCTGTGAGTGTGTGTATGTGAGGGAACACGCCTCATGCAGAGTTGGCCTGTGGAAACACACCGTTCCTGAGCCAACGGATGGTAGCAGTTGAAACGCTCTGTGGCTCGGGTGGGTGGAGTCTCTTCCGATGCTCCTGGACTTCCTCAGACATCATCTGGTGTGCGGCTCCCGCAGAGCACGCAGCTACGGCGATGTGTCTGGCTGTCCTCATCAGCCTCTGCAGAGCCATGTGCTCCAGAGTGGGGCAGTTCCTGCACAAAGCAGTGAGCCAACAACCCCAGTTAGCAACAACACCCCACCTCCACTCCACCCCTGCCCCCTAACCCCCCCCCCAGCTAACACAGCGGTGAGTGGTGACCCTCTGGTGAGGTGTGCTGTACAAGGCACGCGGTACAAGGCCACCTTCTGTGTAGAGTCACACGCCTATTTATTACGGTGTGTGTTTGGACAGCAGGTGTCAGATAGTCGATGTGATGGCCGACAGGAGGCTTCCCCCGTCTGATGCGCCATCGCAGGACAGCGGGACACGGGCGGACGAGGAGCGGGACATGGGCGGACGAGGAGGCAGACGACCCGCTGACAGCAAAGAACAGCGAATGATGCGGGCAGAGAGTGATGGATTACACTGTCAGTTGGTCTAGATCAGTGTCCAAAGCTCGCTTGTCAAATTAAATAAACAAATAAATAAAACACACACACACACTGCTGCATCATTTTCATTCTGGCCACTGACAGGAGTTACGGAGGATGAAATAATGATGCGTGTGGTGTGGGAGTGTGTAGTTTTGTGTGACACAGGAACAGAATGGAGGCTTGGACGTGGAAACCTCTTCATTAGGGGGATCCTACTAGCTCATTATTTGCCCAAATGGAGAGAGGTAGTGTACCACACAATTCTCTGCTCCACAGGACCCTGGAAATCTCTAGAATCACTTCCCTGGCGATCCTACAGATATGTCCCTTTGTGCGTCTGTACCTTTGTGTGTTCTCTATTCACAGTTCTAAATGTACTGTAGGAACACAGTGTAAGTAGAGCAACACTCACTCACATATTTAACAGTCTGTGTACAAGACTGTTAGTATGTTCAGCTGTCGAGGGGCTTTACTCCTGCTTCAGAAACAGAATGAAATTAAACCAGCAAAAAGACTGAACTGTGTGGCACTGTCCTCTGGGCAGGCTCTAGATGACATTTATACATGACCGTGAGGGTGGAGACGTGTGGATAAGAGGACTCACATTATTTACCCTTTTTACCAGCACTGCATTGCATTTGCATTGCAAAGGCAGTGACAATTATATACTGGTTCTAATATAGCCAGTTAATTGTAATAATTATAAGCAGAACTATGTTCTAAGACATTTCAATCTGCAGTTTAAATATGTGGCTCCTTCGTTATTGAAGTGAGTAAAGCAACATTAAAAACAAAGGTCTGACTCATATGGACCAGCCGGTAGATTTTTGCCCAGCAGACATAATAACTGGTATTAATCGTAAATAGCAGCACAGATTTATTCCGGAAAGAAAAAATACTGCAATGAACCTGCATTTCCAAACACCACAATGTATTATATCCTCCAGGACCCCATAGATCCCAAGGGATAGCGCTGCGTCCTAAAGTTCAGACTGCACCAATGCTGCCATCTCCTGGTCGAAAGTGGTATTTAAAAAGATTTTGATATGAAAGTTAATCATGATTTCTTGAATTGGGGAGCAGTTAATACTTAGGCATTTGCTATGGCATAAACATTCTAAGGCTTACTGAATAATGGAAACAATTAGAGCATAACATGAGCCCCAAAACTTACACCATTACAATTTTTAGCTCCACTCTCCAGTTCTCACATTGAATTACACAGTGACAGCAAGATTTAAAATGAGGACTGTTACTCAAAAGCATTTTCCCCAATTTCACATTAATCGTTACACATTATTTTAGGATACATAAGGAACTGGCAGCAGGGACAGAAAGTGCAGTAGACCTTCCAAAAGGGCTTTTATTCTACAGAATTATATTGTTCTGAACTATTAGAACTATTACACTATTCTATTTCAAATAGGCTATAACTACTTAACTCAAGGTTTGCATATATTTTAAATTTATGGCTTCAGTAGATTTTGTTGTCACTGTGACCACACTGACAAACGCAATATGACTTACTCATACAGTAACCATGATTTCTCCTCATTTCTATACCATCACACTGTACAGATGTCTGCATATACACACAGTCTTCAATTTAAATCAACTTCTACTGCACTAAAGGTTGATAATGTTTAACGGTTACTCCTGTCTAGTGTTAACAATTAAACAGAGTCAAAGCAATGTTGTTTATGTTGTCACTACTGACACTTTCCAATTATATATATTTTGCTACAAACTACATAGTAGTTCATTTATATTTGTATTTTTCCTATTAATGTATTTATATAGTATCTTGTAAGGACCATCAATCCTCGGAAAGAGGTGAAAACAGATTTGCATCCATGTGGATTAGCCTGTACTCACATGCAGATGCACATACACTGACAGGACAGGCATCTGCACCACTGCTCCCATGGGGAGGGAGGGAGGGAGGGAGGGAGGGAGAGAGAGAGAGAGAG
Source organism: Brachyhypopomus gauderio (assembly GCF_052324685.1). Classification (NCBI taxonomy): domain Eukaryota; kingdom Metazoa; phylum Chordata; class Actinopteri; order Gymnotiformes; family Hypopomidae; genus Brachyhypopomus; species Brachyhypopomus gauderio. The sequence goes on along the minus strand of NC_135215.1, from coordinate 13,708,412 downwards.
AGATTCTCAGACGAAGACACGAGCTGCATTCCGAGCTGACCTGCAGATTTTTACTGACAAAGCTTTCTTACTGGAAAAGGTTTGCAGCCAACATCAAGTAAGCCAAGATTTGCTGTGTGTGTTTTCTGTTTATAATAGTTTTTGCTACTGGGGCCCCTTCAGACACCGTCTCCCTGCCTGTAGGGAGAATAGCAGTAAATATTATTCTAGTTATAATAGAATATGCATCTCACTTTAGAATTTATAAAACTACTTTTGCATATTCTCTCTGTTCTGCAAACAACACAAATTAAAAAACACATAACTGAAACATTTTATACTAGTTTTCTGTATTATTTCAACATGATGTAAGTTATCGTGTTGTCAGGGTGTTTACAGGCTGCAAAACGATGACTTCATTGAATCATGCCACAGATAGTTCTGCATGCACCTCTGTCTCTAATCAAGGTGTGTTGATATAACCAGATACAAGTCACCATTGCTATTACCATATACAAGTCAATGACAAGGTCTCTCTACAGATAAGCAGATCATTCATTCATCTCTTACGACATGTCAGGAGTTTATGATGTGATACCCCTGTTACACTGGTTTGGTGAAATTGTACACATTTTGTTTTTGAAATAATGTCCTTATTGTTGATGTCACTTTGTAAAAAAATCCTGAAACACTTGTTTGACCAGCTGCCAAAATACAGATTTGCATTCTGTCCTTTTAGAGAGTAATACCTTAAACCTCTAAATTATTTGCTGGCCTTGGGTTGTGCTAAATAAATATGGATTATGAGTTACATTTTCAATTACTATATCAGATCATGTTGCTGTAATTCATTTACTGTTTTGTCAAAATTCTGTTCTATTGTTGTTTTCTTGAATAAGCTTTAAATAAGCAGTTAACTATTTAGTCAGGAATTTAATGAATTTCCAGGAAGGATGCAAACGCCAGTCTCCAACTGAAGAGCGTAATGAAAAGAAGCTGAATAAAAGCGCGCACAGAAACCGTATAGGCTGACTAAAGAATGCAACATCAATGACCGGCAATGTGCCACGCTAACGCAAATGGCTTATAAAGGGACAACACAACGACACACAGGTGACACGGCAAATCAGAAAATACTGATACTTCTGAAATACTGATTTACACCATGACAAATGTTTGAGAAACTCTAAATAAACATACTACCGTTTTATATATGTTGTCCTCCTGTACCACAGGCTACACAAATTAGCCACAGTTTTAGACCTTCACATTTAATAGCACTGACAAGCAGAACATCTGTTGAACTAAAACAGTGTCCCAGATATCTCAAGATTGGATGTAAAATACAGAGAGGGCATATTGGATGAACAGTATTTTATATTATGACCTTCTACCACAAATTCCAGCCTGTTGCTACATTATACCCACTTCTTCTTGTTTATTGGATTTCTATTCATTGAAGTCCTTCAACCACAAATTCCAGCCTGGACAATTTTGATTTTCATTTGTAAGTTGCATATTGTTGGATAACTGTTGGCTAACTCAGGATCACATACATGACATACACCATTAGATAAGGAACCGCCTCATATTTAAGGCAGGCTTCCGAAATCTGCTCATTCTACTCTGTAACACTCACACATGGAAATAATTTGTAATCTTATCACATCATTATGAGATGTGACATTTTTCTGAAAAAGTAATTAGGGACAGGAAAGTAACAGGAAAGAATAGCCTCACCACACAAAAGCAGGACTCTTCCTGCATTTCTCAGAGCATTGTGGTCAAGAGCTGGCTGCACTCAGGAGGGGCGTTGCACCAGCCTGGGTTCATCCACAATAAACTTCCTGTTCAGTCTGCCGTATCAGACAGTTTGGTGAATGGGCAGGAGCTTCACCTACTGAACAAGAGCAAATGTTCTCAACCAAGTCTCTGTCAGACAGTCTAGTTTACTAGACCTTTTCACTGCCCTTGATTACCTGGCTTGGCTGTGAAAGGAACAGATAGAAAGAGGGTGAGGGAGCGCTTACAACAGGGAGACTATAATGATCCAATTTATATTATATGGCATAAGACAGCATTTACATCCACATAATGCAACTATTCTTGGCAAGTGAGAAATCTGGTAATGAAAGCCACACATGAATTTGCCACTTTAGGCAAGAATTTACCAGTTTGCTCACAGGAAACAAGGCAAGGTGAGTTTATAGCACTCTTCACACACAGTGTCTAACATTTAAAGTGTTTGAAAAAGGTGTGGCTGTGGATGTCTTGTGTCTGTGTGTGTTGAATACAAAAACCTTGGGAGAATATCCTGGCTTCAAAAGGAGAAAGTGCGCTTCATAGTGAAATTTATCAGCAGTTCATTAGCATTCCAAGCAACTGCAACTTCATTTTATAGACTAAACCAGAAAATCATTTTTTTTTTACTTAAGACAGACTGACTGAAATTAATTCCTGGTTTATAATACATACATCTATGGACAGTAATGTTGACTACATTTCCCAGATATCCAACCGAACATAATCTGCGTACTTCCGCTTTAATTCTAACTGACACGTATATTAACCAATTAGAAAGCGATAGCTCATAGGTTTCTGCGTGCGTAACTAGGAAGTAAAAAATAGGAAATTATAATCCCTCCTTTCACATGTGAGTCCCTTTTGCACCACGCGCCGTCGGTAAGAGACGGAACCGGCAGGGAGAGGCAACGTCATATAGCGATCAATTGAAACAACGCGCGCGGCGGCCGTAGCACAGAAACACCGTGAGAAGAGCGGCGGAGTCTGTTGCAGGTACGATGGTGTTTTAGACGTCGGCGGAACTACTCGGGGCGTTTTGGGCGAGCCGGAACGCGTGACTTTGTGAGTGTAGCGGAATAAATGGTGGGTTGGCTACAGCGGGAGTTGGGTGGACTCCAGGGCCTGGGAAGAGAGGCCTAGATTTGCCGCGCACTTCTCTAGCTAGCCAGCCCTCTACCCATTCAGGTCGTGTTAGCTCGGGCTGTTCGCGACGTCAGGTGAGCTCGCCGAACCACGCCGTTACAACCAGACACGAGTCAGCGGTACACTGTGGTGCAGTTAGCGCGAACCATCAAACGGCTGACTTATGATGTTCAGTACGTGCTTAATATAACGTTATGTTAAGTCATTTTTGCGTGCCTTCCCTTTTTCAGGTGCCGAAGCGATTGCAGCAGGAAAGATGGCGGACGACCCGAGCGCAGCAGACAGGAACGTGGAGATCTGGAAAATTAAGAAGCTGATTAAAAGTTTGGAAGCGGCCAGAGGGTATGTGGATAATGGAGCCATACATCGAGACGTCTAAGGGATAGAGGATACATATAGAGATCTTAAGTCTCGATAGCTGGATAAACATTTTAGTTTGCGGACTGGCGAGTTGTCCAACTTACTAGCTAGGGTAGCTGGAGAGCTCGCTAGCTGGCTAGCTGCTAGGCCTTGGGAGGAGTACAGTGGCTGGCGAGCTAACCGGCAAACAGGGTGGAGCTCACGACTCGTAATTATTGGAGACGACCTAAAGTTTACAAACACGGTTCATTATTTTGTAATTGTCATGCGTTATGCGGTAAAGCAACGGGGAGACTGTGTGTAGCTGGGTAGAATACCTAACTTTGACAGGCTTGTGTCCTCGGGTAACGCTACTCTAGTTAGCTACTTGGTTAGTTAGTTAGTTGGCTAGCTAGCTAACCAACAAAGGCCACCTCTAATTGGTATTCAACGACGAACGCACGGTACATGGCTAGCTGGCTTTATTTCTGGCTACGTTCACTGTACTTGGCTGTAGAGCTGCCGCCATCGAAAATGAAACCGTTCTCGTTAGCCAGCTAACTATATTTGTCATTTGTAGTAGCTCCATGTCTGTAGGATAGATTTCCAAGTTCCTGTACCCGGCTTTAGCTTTCGATAACATGGAAGAAAGCTTCATTTATGTCTTACATTTTTCTGTAATGTAACCCCTTTGCTTTTAGCTGACTGAATTAAAATCAACTAGTTGGTACGGGTTTCCTTCTAATGTATACATGTAAAGTTAATCCACTTGAGGTAGGATATTGTAATTTGTGGTAAATGACCGTTGAGTGACCGTTGGCTCTGTGCGCTCGAGCGCGTGTTTGAATAAGCGGTGAGAACGCTGTGACGCACATGCACGCGCACCCTACATTCGCTGTTCGGGTTGCTGTGTGTAAGTGCGACGTCAGCATGACCGTTTGCGCGGTCCGTTGCTTTTTCACTCAACCCCCTTCTGGCAGGTAGTTGTGGGCTGGGGACGGTCTGTCACAACAGTTTAGTCCTTCATTCAAGGACAGTCGGTGGGCATTTGTCCTTTCAGCGTCGTTGACGTGGGATTCTATGTAAAGTTAGTCATGTTCCTAAGGCATGTGTGCTTGGAAACGAATAAAATCTGTAGTTTGTCATTATGTAGCTGTTGTCACCCTGTTTAGGTACTCATATGTTATGGTTCACAACCTGTTTAACAGTTATTTTTTGAAGGGGTAGGTGGTGTGTGTGTGGGGTGGGTGGGTACAGTAGTGTACCAATGCCTGTACTATTGTCTTAAGAGATGGCTCTGAGAAGAGGCCTGATCTTGTAACCTCTTTATGCTGAGGTTATTGACACCTGCATGCTCCTGTTCATACCCTCAGCACTACCATCAGTGCTGCCTGTGTACTGTGTGTTTATATAACAGTGTCTTTGATACCTACTCTCTGTTGTAGCAGCAGCCAAATCTGTGTTTATGTATTCCAGCAATTTACGTCGTGTTCCTGGTGCACAGTGTTTGCCACAGCTTTGGTTTCTGGACGATTCCTCCCTGAGACCCGTAGCTTCAAAACTACAAACGTTCAGTTAGTTGTTGAGTGTCAACACCTGATTAAGCCTGCATCAGCTAGAGAGGCTGCTGTCTGTTTTGATGGCTGCTGCCTCTGAAGTTCAGGTTTCTCAGGTGTCCCTGGCCTCGTGGCACGAGACCGGCTCCAGCTGTTTGCTGAGTGCCTGGCATCTTTCTGGACTTCAACTGTAGTCATTCTGTTTACGGATAAGGTCCTTATGGCAGTGTTTTCTGTATGAGTAATTCATGTTGACCAATAACGTTTGGTGTAAAAGTTCCTTTAAGTTTTTGTAAATGGAGCAAATAGTGCTTATGTCTGACATTGCAGAATACTACTAGCTAGTGAGCAACCGGTGGGTAGATGAGACTCATACATGTTTTAGAAATGAAGCATGCTGCTCTTCAAATGTTTGAAACACTGCTGAGTTTAAATCTTAGTTTTATTTATTCACTCTTCCACCCTTCCTCCTCCTCCTCCTCCTTATGCTCTGGGTTCAGTTTTCAAATCGAAGAGGCAGCTTATCAGGTGTCATGCCATTTTTGGTAGCCTGACTTTGCTCTAATCATTGTGCTGTCAGGTAAACTCTGAGTATGTCCTATCAATGTAACGCCCCTGATAGCTACACGTGGCAGTGTGTGCCCATCTCAACATGGAGGGGTAACTGCTGCATGGTGCTAGAAATATATTGTTACTTACATCTGTGCTAAATAATTTTGTGTGTGTGAATTCTGTTCACGTGGCACAAACGCTTCTTAATTCCTCGGTGGTGGTGGGCTAGTTGCTCTGTAATTGCCCTAGTCTGTTTGGATAGGGGAGTACAGGCTGCTCCTCTGTGGGGGTTTAGTCCAGGATTGACCAGTTTACCCTGCATGCAATGGGGGTGCTCAAATTGCCCACCTGTGGCCTGTGTTTAGCAAACGTACCCATTCTAGCCACCAGTGTCTCAGTCTGCTGCGTGCCAGAGGGTTATGGCACACGTTGCTAATTATTATTTTTTTATCTCTCAGGAATGGGACCAGTATGATTTCGCTGATCATCCCTCCTAAGGATCAGATCTCTAGAGTGGCCAAGATGCTTGCTGACGAGTTCGGCACAGCCTCGAACATCAAGAGCAGAGTGAACAGACTGTCTGTGCTGGGAGCCATCACCTCAGTACAGCAGAGGCTCAAGCTCTACAACAAAGGTCTGTCTGTCCTTCTGAAGGGGTGTGTGTATGTTAAGTAGGGCTGGTCACCAGGGTCTTGCTCAAGGTCGCAAAGTCTAGAAAAATATGTAATAGAAAACCAATGTTTCTGATCTAGGAAAGTCTGGAAATTCGCAAGAGGTTTTAAAAGATCTGTTAGCAAAGTAATATTGAAATGCTGATATTTCACATTCCCTTCAGAGAAGAACTCTGTGGTATATGTTGTTCTCTGATATGACAGTCTTCTGCAAGCAAATCTCATTCCACATTCTCTCTCTCTGTTGTACAGCTCATGACCTTTACAAACGACAGTAAAACATGGTCCAGAGAGGCTCGAAATGTTAAATGCTGTAGAATCTCAAAAAAGGTTCATGAGAAAAGTGCAACAAACTGTGTTGGCGATTCACTTAAGCATTTACAGCCTTCTCAGCTGCCTTGAGATTCTATTTATGTATTTAAAAATTATTTCTACTCTGGTATTTTGACATTTTTGTCTTTCATTTTTGTCAGTTCCCTTTAAGTTAAAGCAACAAAGTTTGAGTCATGCTGTGTACTGTTTTTAAATCTATTTTTGAACCAACACCTTAAACAGTTCAATTATTTGGACTTAAAACCTACCTTTGTGCTTATGATTGCATTTTTTTGCAGTGCCCCCTAATGGTCTGGTGGTGTACTGTGGCACCATTGTGACGGAGGAGGGCAAAGAGAAGAAAGTCAACATTGACTTTGAGCCTTTCAAACCCATCAATACCTCGCTATATCTCTGTGACAACAAATTTCACACTGAGGTAGGTGTGTGCGCGTGTGCACAGGAGGCAGTAGTGGGGGTGTGAGAGTGAACACCATGCGACGTATCTTGATGTGTTTAAATAGTTTGTGGAAATATGCTCAAGTTATAAGAACTGAATATTGCTTGGCTGTGAAAATGACATAATGCCAGTGAGTAAATAATTATTAGGCTGAACTTCTGTTCGTGCCCCTTATTAAAATCATCAGTGCTTTTCCTAAACCACTCACCGTCTGCAGTCACCTGAGCCCAGAGAAGCTTAGCCATCTCAGCAGTGATGTTTAAACAGTATCTGCTCAAACACACAGCCCAGTGGCTCCCTTAAACATTGTTAAGGAACAGTGCCATCAGTTCAGTTTTACAGAATTTGTGTGGTAGAAACTGCCTTATTGTTCCAAATAGTCTCGTAATATCAATTGTTTTCAGAAGTGTAGAGGATGCACATTTGTTTTAAATGGGGAGTGCCACTAGACTTGCCCTGTGTTATCTTGAAGAAAGTCAGGCCTGTTGCTCTCTCTACACTTACCTGTATTATGTTTTCAAACATATGCTGGAGTTCACCCTCAGCAGACAGGCTGTTGAAGCAACTTCAGCTTTGAATTCAGATCATCCTCATTTAAATCACAGAATTATTAGCTTCTCCCATGCATCACGTGTACAGGTGCTGGTCATAAAATTAGAATATCATGAAAAGTTTATTTATTTCAGGATTTCATGCAAAAAGTGAAACGGACTGATATTACAAGTGTTTTTCATTTACTTTGATGTTTATAACTGACAACTAACGAAAACCCCAAATTTAGTGTCTTAAGAAATTAGATTATTACTTAAGACCAATACAAAAAATATTTTTAGAAATGCTGGCCAACTGTGAAACGTATGAACATGAAAAGTACGAGCATGTACTGCACTCAATACTTAGATGACTTTGGAACTCAGTGGACCAACATCAGATGACATGACACCGCAAACCATCATAGACTGTGGATCTTTACACTGGACCTCAGGCAATGTGGATTCTGTGCCTCTCCTCTCTTCCTCCAGACTATGAGACCTTGATTCCAAAGGAAATGCAAAATTGACTCATCAGAAAACATAATTTTGGACCACTTGGCAGCAGTCTTTCTGTCTTTAGCCCAGAGGAGATTCTTCTGATGCTGTCTCTTGTTCAAGAGTGGATTGGCATGAGGAATACGCCAGCTGAAACCCATGTGTCTTGCATACGACTGTGCGGTGCGGTGGTCTCGAAACACTGTCTCCAGCTGCAGTCCAGTCTTTTGTGAATCTCCCTGTCATTTTTCAATAGGTTTTATTTCACAATCCTCTCCAGGGTGCGGTTATCCCTATTGCTTGTACACTTTTTTCTACCACATCTTTCCCTTCCCTTCACCTCTCTATTAATGTGCTTGGACACAGAGCTCCGTGAACAGCCAACCTCTTTAGCAATGATGCTTGTGTAAGGTCTCAATGGTCGTCTTTTGGACAACTGTCAAATCAGCAGTCTTCCCCATGATTGTGTAGCCTACAGAACTAGAATGAGACCATTTAAATGCCTTTGCAGGTGTTTTGAGTTAATTAGCTGTTTAGTGTGTGGCACTAGGTGTCTTCAATATTGAACATTTTCACAATATTCTAATTTTCTGAAATACTGAATTTAGGGGTTTTTAGTTGTCAGTTATGATTATCAGATTAAAAGAAATAAACACTTGAAATATCAGTGTGTGTAATGAAAGTAAAATATTAGTTTCACTTTTGAATGGAATTATTGAAATCCACTTTTTCATGATATTCTAATTTTATGACCAGCACCTGTATACCAGACTTTACTAAAGCGCAGAGGTGCAAAAAAAGTCATCACTGTGTGTGCTGTGAAATATAAAATAAATAAAAGTAAAATGTCATTGTAGTGCAGCTAGAACTGCCCCCATGTTGCTGTCTGCTGGCTAGGCTGTTGGGGGCGGGGCTAGCCTGGCAGGGGCGGGGCTACCGCTGGGCCCTGCTGCTCCCTGTCCTCACCCGGCTTGCCTCCCCGACTGCAGTGTTATGGCGGTACACACAGTTGTTTGCGTTCTACACAGTGGCGTCTCGCGGTCATCTCCCTCCTTCTGTCCCCCATGCTCTCTCCTTCAGGCTCTGACGGCGCTGTTATCGGACGACAGCAAGTTTGGGTTTATCGTGATCGATGGCAGCGGCGCACTGTTTGGGACCTTACAGGGCAACACCAGAGAAGTGCTGCACAAATTCACAGTGGACCTTCCCAAAAAACACGGTAGGAAGCCCCGCCTCCGCACCGCCCATCGAGCGACTGCCCCGCCCCTCTCCGCTAGAGCCCAGGCAGACGCGTTGTTGTGCTGACGCTCCTCTCCGTGTGTGTGTGGCAGGTCGGGGTGGGCAGTCCGCCCTGCGTTTCGCCCGTTTGAGGATGGAGAAGAGGCATAACTACGTACGCAAGGTGGCGGAGACGGCCGTGCAGCTCTTTGTGTCCAACGATAAGGTCAACGTGGCCGGCTTGGTGCTGGCCGGTTCCGCCGACTTCAAAACAGAGCTGAGCCAGTCGGACATGTTTGACCCGGTATGGATCTGACGTGCTCTACACACCAGCTCCATTCCACTCACCGTCCAGGGTTCGTGTGTGTGTTTCTGTGAAGATGTTTCGGCTCTTTATGTGAGCATGTTCACAGGTTTATGGTAACCCAGAGCTGACTGGGTGTGGTGTATTTTTAATTAATTAATTATCTTTGTTTATGTATAAATTCTCCAACCCCCTTTATTAGTTTTCATTCACTCAGGTTCATCTGTGTTGCTCTTTTAGATCGATTTTCCCAATACTCTGTTCCCCAAGCTCTGCCTGAAGGTCAGACCGTTGGTCTAATTAGTTCTGCTGGACTCTACTGCAGTCCTAATGTCCTAATGATGAACTTATTCTGTTGCCTCTCTTCCACCATCACTCATGAAGACATGGTCCGAAGGGCTCACTCCGTAATGCAGAGTCAGATCAGTATATCACCGCTATGTGATGTAAGCTTCTTGGTGTGATGCTGGGTCATGTTGTGCTTCTTGGTAAAAGTTTAACTACTGTTTAAACGAGCCTGTTTTGATCAAAACACCAGGTAATGACATTGTGACAATGACAATGACATGACTGTAGTTTAGTAGTCTGACTCAAGGGTATCTTGAATTCTGGCCTATCTGTACTATTATCTAGAATGAATTCTGTGATCAGATGCAAAGCACTTTGTAAGTTGCTCTGGATAAGAGCGTCTGCTAAATGCTGTAAATGTAAGCTCCGCCCCTCTGCCCTTGCTTTGCTCCGCCCCCTGCTGTGCCAGGGTCCTACACATCGTTGCTGCTTGCTCCCTGCTCCACTCTCTGGTTCACAGCACTCTGGTTTCTCTCCGTCATCTGTAAAGACGCTCCCACTGCTCCACTGGGCGTGGGACGCTGGGCTTGTGCTTCTTGATCTTTCCTCTCTGCTGACGGAGCTGGAGGTGTTCGCCTGACACAGCCGTAATGCGCAGCGCCGCATCGGTAGTGTCCATAACGCTCGCCACATTCTGCCTTTACTGTCGTCTCTCCGAACCTTGTTGCCTTTCCGTCTAATCATGGTTTGGTGTGTCCATGCACTGATGCTGTGCCAGGGGCCTGTTTCACGGTGTCCCCATGCTGCTCGTCCTCCAGGGTGTCGTCCCGAGTCCAGCCTCCCTCTGACGTTGGCTGGACTTTAACTGAGTGCGTGTTGGAGGGAAGCCTGTATCAGTGCAGCTCTGGAGCGTGGCTCTTGGTTCCTGCCCCACAGAGAGTGTGCCATGGAGGTCAGGTCCTGTTCTGCCTGACTGGAATGTGTGTCTGTGTGTGATTTGTCACAGAGGTTACAGGCAAAGGTGCTGAAGCTGGTGGACATCTCTTACGGAGGAGAGAATGGCTTCAACCAGGCCATCGAGTTATCTGCTGAGGTCCTGTCCAATGTCAAATTCATCCAGGAGAAGAAACTCATAGGTGTGTCATCTGCCTAGATATGTAAATTAGAGGTGAAAATGCCACTAGCAAACTGGCTATATTTTAATAAAAAAAACACACAATTAACAGGAGGTTTTGCTCCAGCGGTATATAGTAATGTAGTGATGGGTTCGTAGATAGGTGCGGGTAGTGCTGAAGCCCACCAGCTCCCTCCTCTGGTGCTGTCCCACAGGCCGGTATTTCGACGAGATCAGCCAGGACACGGGGAAGTACTGCTTCGGCGTGGAGGACACGCTCAAGGCCTTGGAGATGGGAGCAGTGGAGATCCTTATCGTTTACGAGAACCTGGACACCATGAGATACATCCTCCGAGTACACGGCGCTGAGGTCAATGGTGCAGAGAACGGTACATACACACAGCAGAGGACTGCACAGTCACTGACCCAGAGAATGGTGTGTACACACACACACACACACACACCAGAGGACTGCAGTCACTGACCCAGAGAATGGTGTATACACACACACACACACACGCCCCCCAGAGTGCTGCATGGTCACTGACCCAGAAAACGGTACACACACACCACAGAGGACTGCAGTCACTAACCCAGAGAATGGTACACACACAGATCTGTGGGTTCAGCAGACGTGGGCCGCGATCAGGCACTGGGGCAGTGGAGGGGGGACTGAGTCGCCAGTCGCGCCTTCACACAGCTGCTAGGAGGCCCAGAGCAGAGCCCAACCGTTAACGCTTCATCAGCCAGACAGGCGTTTGTTCAGCAGTGTCTGGTCGGCCCCCAACCCGGCCCACACACACCAGCAGTGAGCCAGGCTCTGCAGGGCATGGTTAATGGGCAGACATTCAACTCACTGCATGTGCCGGTGTTCACTTTCAAGTTTTTTATTTTTAATTTATTATAATTTTTACAGTTTAGGTGACATTTCTTTTAAATGTTATCCATAAAACTATTGCTTGTCATAGTTTCCTGCACTCTTGTGATTTTTATTCCAGACGAGAAGACCATTTATTTAACACCAGAGCAAGAGAAGGACAAGTCCCATTTCACAGACAAAGAGGTGTGTGTGTGTGTGTGTGTGTGTGTGTGTGTGTGTGTGTGTGTGTGTGTGTGTGTGTGTGTGTGTGTGTGTGTGTGTGTGTGTGTGTGTGTGTGTCTCTCTGCCTGTCTTTGGGGCTCATGCAGTCACTGCAGAACTGAGCAGGTCTATGTAAAATTTTGTCTCTTAACTTTGATGGTCTGCAGGCCTGCACCTGTCCATACCAGAACATGTTTAAGCAAGCCGAGCTGTCCGGTTGAAGAAGAGCCATGTTGTCCTTTGAAAAAAGCATAAAAGGACCTGCTGCCAATTACAAATGACTGAATCGACATTGTCTCCCCAATGTGTGTGTGTGTGTGTGTGTGTCAGACGGGACAGGAGCATGAACTGATTGAGTGTATGCCTCTGTTGGAGTGGTTTGCTAATAACTATAAGAAGTTTGGCGCCACGCTGGAGATTGTGACCGACAAGAGTCAGGAAGGCTCCCAGTTTGTCAAGGGCTTCGGAGGAATTGGAGGTGAGTCACTGTCTGCGCAGTCACACATTCTGCCTCTTCCCTTTCAGTCCGCTGCTTACGTTGGATCTGAAGGGGGTGAAAAGAACATACTTAGATCTATTTGATTTATAAAGATCTATTTGGCTTACTACATATACATGACTCTGTAGACTTGTGATTCCTGAATTATTCAGAAGCTTGACTGTACTGTATGGATCTTCTCTTAACTTCAGCGTGTCTGACTGTGTGTCTGGCTCAGGTATCTTGCGGTACAGAGTGGATTTCCAGGGGATGGAATACCAGGGAGACGACGATGAGTTTTTCGATTTGGATGACTACTAGGTAGTCGGGGACTGAAATGGGAAAGCAAACGAAAAAGAGAGGATGAAGAAACGTGGAAAGAAATTCATCTTTCTTTTGCATCAAGAGAGCGTGTGGACCTTAATTAACCACAAGCGCACGCACACGTATACACACCAACACACAGACAGTATCAGGTGCCGAAGAGGCGTTAACTGTCTGTCAGTCGAGTGAAGGACAGAGCCCTTCATCAATAACTAATTTGCCCCTGCCTTAGAGCGCTCTGATTGGATAGGACTTTGCCTCATTTTGGTTTTTTCCTTCCCCATTGAATTGAAGTGACAGCCACGTGCCCAGGATGCAGCTCTGCTCTGTCCAAGGAAGAAAGATCTTTGGACTCACTCCTATACAGAAAAGGATTTTTCTTTATTACCCCTCTCTCCCTTCCTCTCTCCTCTCCGTCAATCCACCCTTACCTTATTTTTTTTTTCTTTCTTTTTTTTCTTACTGGCATCTGCTGCTGTATTTTATGACAGTGTGGGATTTTTTTTACCTGGGTTTCTGTAGCGAATTGGGGGGAGGGGGGAGGGGGACAAAAAATGAAGTATTAAATTTGAACTGCTTAAAACCAGCATGTCTTCATCTGACCTGCTTTGTAGAATGGTCTTTAGCAGTGCTGAGACAAATGATGACATTGAGTAGTGTATGTGAAAGGCCCGGTGTGGGGGGGTGCGGTTCTCCCTCCCCTAAGAGTGCTCCAGTGCTCCTGTGTGTGCTCAACTCCCTCAACCGCATCGTTCTTTGTTAACCAAGTGCTTCACACTCCACTCACAAAATCAGGTTTTAAGTATTACTAAAGCCACAATCAAGGTTTTTTTAAAACAACTTTATATGAAATGTGTGTTCACATTAATTGGTCAGCCTGTCCTCTTGCTCCCCTCCCACTGGTGTAGTGTCTGGTCATGAGTCAAAGGTTACTGAGGCTTTAAGAATTGACAAGACTTAAAAAAAAAATAAAAAAAAATAAAGCCTGTGAAGTTGGATTTCATCTGAAATGGATCACTGGGAACAACGATCAGAATTTGATGTAACATCAAAACTGATGAAATCAAAGGTATGCTTAGTGCAATCTAATGTCATCTAATGCAGCAGAGTAACCCGAGGTGAAGCTATGCATGTTACACGTACTGTGTCCATAAGTGAAATGCTGCTTCTGCCATGATTGTGTATTGTCAGCAGACACCTTGGATCACATTATACATGCTAGATGTTCAACAGTCATGCTTGTGAGACTCCCTGTCGGTAGACACAGTGCTAGTCCTGATGGTCTCCACTTTGTTGGATATGGCTGTTGCTCTAAGGCTGTTATGAGTGACAGATTTTGGAGACAGAAGGTAAAGTTGTTTATTTTTGAATGATGATTTTGATGGTTGTCTGAACTCCACCTCCGATCACCTTGTGCATGAGATTTGGTGCTTTCCGTGTCTGTCCTGAAGCTGCTCAGGAAGCATGAGAAGCACCTTGTCGTGGGCCAGCTGGTTGGTGTTGGAGTGGGCCTGGGCATTAATGCTAAGTCATGCAGAGCTTTGCACACATCATGAAGGCTGGGTCACTCAGCCTCTTGCCTTGGTTTAAAAGTCATTAGTCCTCGAAGCCCAAACTCCAATCAACTCTGAACCACTGCCGTTTCCTGTTGTTACAAGCTGGTCCCCGTTATTCAACTTTCATAGACAAAACATTTTTTAGCCTTCTGGAGTGGACTAGATTTAAACAATTTTGATTAAATAAAAATTATAGGCCCCTGTTCCAGAAATGCATGTTGCAAATGCACACAACACATTTAAACCAGATTAAAATAAAATTTGGTTTGACTTGTATTCCTTTCTTGGTGTAGTTGTAGTGCTATAGTCTACTGACGTTTTCACTGTGTAGACATGCTGCATCATGTAGAGGTGTGTGTGTGTGAGAGAGAGAGAAGCTGTCAGTCAGATTTTTGCCCAAAGTTCGAACAGCATTCAAGACAATGTATGCGTCTCTGCTCGGTAACAGGTAAACTGAGTCAGATAATAACGCTGCCGGTTTGTTCCGTTCTGTTGCTCTGCATTCCGTAGGGGTGTGGGTGCGTCTATATACGACCAAGAAAACCCACTAATCCGAATATCTCGCCTTTGTCGTTAAATATTAAGTAGTTATTCGAACAGTTACATAAATTCTGAGCTAGATTCATACAGCACATGAAAAAAGGAACTTGGTAAAGATTCACGGGAAGTGGAGAGGTCGCAATAACGCAGTTTGGAGAGTCGGTATGACTGCGCTGCACCGCTTTGTATTCCACTACAACACCTTTCAAATTCCATGCTGGATCGTGTGTGTTTATTATGATTTCGTATATTGATATGGAAACAACGCACTAAAACAGGCAACGCTTCCCCTAACGCCCAATCATCCGCATTTGACCGATCGAAACTCGCGTGCTGGTCGCGCGTCGCCGCCTTCACGCGCCCTCGCGCCGAGTGACGTCAGAGTGTTTGTTGCATCGAAGCCAGAATCGACAACCAACAAGAAAAACAGGAAATCGTATTTTAAAGAACACGTTCTTCAGTGCAAAAGTTGTTTCTGGCGCCAACGGAAGAATGTTTTATTTATTTATTAGGGTTCACACACACATAGTGTGGGAACCCTATTGTAATTGTTAGGATTTTTCTTTCTTATTATTCTTTGTCCCATTTTTTGACCTAAAACGTATTGTGCAGCCTAGACCGTAATGCCTAGAAACCCCAAACTTGGCAAAAAGGTTCAGTTAACTCCAAGGACCAGATTCCCATACAGGGACCCAAATTGGCCTGATGGTGGCGCTATAGCAGACCATATTGACTTTTTGTCCATATCTCCTACACCGTAAGTCCTAGAACCAAAATTCCAGTTCCTATACATTCCTTGACTAAATTCAATAGGACAATTAATATACAACCATTAAGCTCCGCCCACTTAGATTTCGAGTTAATTTGCATAATGTGCAAAATCACACACATCTTTGAGCGCGAACTAGTCCCTGGATTTTTCACATACATGCACATATGTGGTATCAAAACGTTCAGAAGAGTCTGAACTTTAAAATGTATCCAACAAAAATGCTAATTTCTTCACTACCTAGTCAGTATAAGCCAATCAAATGAGGGGGCGTAAATTCAATAGTAAATTTTGCGCATATGGAGCTCTAACTTAAGAAAACTTGCATGTAATGAGATGGCACTTCACAGACAGCTTCCCTGTGAGGGTCTGGGGCAGCTTGCAGAGGTTGCCATACCTCACCTGCTAGGGGGCGCTATAACATGCAAAAATTTGCCCCATGCACTCAGATTGGCCGATCCACATGAAACTTGGCAGACATCATCTATGGGCCTCTGGGAACCAGGTCCTAAAGCAGACACTCCATACTTCCAAAATGGCTGACGTAATCGGCCAATCAGTGATCGGCACGCGTTTGACAGGCTTACCATTGGTCGATCTGCACGAAACCTCTTGGGTGTGGACAAGTGCACGCCCCCTATGACATTATCCAGCCAGGTGTCGATTGGCCACTGGGGGGCGCTATTGCAAAAAAAGCAAGTGTATCCCCTACATAATTCCACTTGGGAACATGCAATTGGACTCTTTTGATTCCTTGCAGTAGTGCGAACAACTTTCCCATTACATGTCCTATTAAAAAATGCACAGTTTATTTACAGTTAATAATAGTTTGAAATCATCACTTTTCATACTGCTCCTAGGATTTTCATACTATCATGTCAAGCAAAGTCTTATAATACTCTACAGAGTGTGAAATAAAAAAAAATCCAAAGATTTTGGATTTGAGGACACTTATACCTGCTAAATATTTTTTTAATGGACAGCATCGATACATATAATATTCATATTCTTAAAGCTCTTTCATATTTTATCCAATTCTGATCAAAATGCACAAGCCCATTCAGAATCCCATCCTGAACAAATTTGTCAAGTTTCATCTAAATCGGTTATCGTATGGCTCTACAGTGCAGTATTATTTACAATGCATAAAAATGCATGTAAAGTTCCTCTGTCACCTTCTCCTTCTCACACGCACGCAAGCTGAAACTCACACACACTCAGTCTCTCTCACACTCTCACCCACATTCCCCCTCCCATCTCTGTGCCCTAAGTAAACATTGCTCTGGCTACCTACATCTCTCTGTGTCTATTAACCAGGCACACACACATACAGGCGCAAGCAGGCCTTCCTATAGCATTCACAATGACACTTCCCTAGCCATACCCACCCATATCCCAGTGACTAACACATGCTTATACAAACTGATATTTGGCTTCTTTTTTGTCTCTCTCTCACACAAACACAGACACACACACCTTTATACCTATATGTATGTATAGTTTCTATGTATACTTATGTATGTATGTATTAGTATATGTTGTCATAGTTTCAGTACATACACTACCACACACACACACACACACACACACTTCTACCTAAATGTATGTATAGTTTGTATGCATATCTGTCCAGTCATAACAGTCATGTCAGTCCAGTCATGTCAGTCATTTCAGTCCAGTCATATCAGTCATGTCAGTCCAGTCATGTCAGACATAAGTCATGTCAGTCATATCAGTCATGTCATTACAGTCATGCCAGTCATGTCACTCATTCCAGTTATGTCAGTCATATCAGTCATATTACTTTTGTTCATCATGCCAGTGATGTCATTTCAGTCATGCCAGTCATATCAGTTATGTCAGTCATGCCAGTCATGTCAGTCATGTAATGCCAGGCTTTGCAGACTACATTCATACTTTGAATACACGGGCAGTCATGTTAGGCGTGCAAGGTGTGCAAGGAGTGAATTAACAAAGCATAGTCTCTGGCACCCTCAATCTCTCTCTGTCTGTAATATACAGGCCCAATCATGTATAGACACATGCAGGCCTTCCTATATTGTTCACATAGATGCAGCCCTAGCCAGATGTGCTATTTCTGTGTCTCCCTTTCTGACACACGCAGATGTCATCACACACTATCTGTAGAGCACACACTGGCCAAACCCAAACAGCTTCTTTTCACTTTTAGGTCTAAAGGACCTTTTGGGCTTCCTTTTGCCTATTGAGGCCAAAATATGCCTATTTGTGTGTGAACCCGCCAATCGCCGCTTGCGGCTATATTTTTTACATTGTAACTTGTAGGGTGCAGTGCGTTTGTCTGCAGTGCCATTCTGAAGGATTTGTGTTATTTGGGTTTGAAAGGTCAGAGCAATATACACATTTATAGGATCATACAGTAGCTGTTTGTTTGCCGTTTGTATTTTTTTTGTATTCATGACTACCTGAAAGGAATTATAGAAAATTATGAGTGAACCTTCGTGCCTAATTTTAAGAGCTGATTTTAAGACCGGATCTAGGATGTTCCTGAGGCAGAGCCCGATGATATCAGGTTCCCTCCTGAGTCCTGACCCGTTTGGAAGTTCTTCTCATTTTTCATATTAAGAAGCCAAATCATTTTCTCTGTCAGAATACAGTCAAAACACAGACTATATATAATTATAGCCAATGATATCAGGGCAAATTGAACTTACATGATACAACAAAAGACACGTATCGTTTACCTTTTTATAAATGGTGAATATTCAGAAGAATAGACATCTCATCATTAAAAATGGGATCTTTTGATATGCAGAATAATAAACCCGCGTTGATGTGCTCGGAGTGCTAGTGGCCCTCCCGTTGTAGCTGACTTCACCTTCCGGCTCGCACTTGAGTCGCTGGTTTCCATTTTCGCAGCGAGAGGCAGACGGAACAACAACATGGAGCCGGAGATGGAAGACAAAACGCTGGAGTTAATGGTGAGTTTAATTCAACTACATCAACACAAATGTCGTTTTGAGGCGATTAGGGCACCGTTGGGAGTCAATACCACACCGGGTTTTTAGAGCTGTTTCGACTGCGGCAGTCGCAGGTAAATAAAGTCCGAGTGCGGTTCCGAAGGGGAGTTGAGGCTGGGCGAGCAGGACTGCGTTAGTGGGTCAGTTAGCTGTACGGGGACGAGGGGCGCTGGGACTGCTCGTGTGTATACCGCGGAGATTCTTCCTGAAATGTGTATTTGACGAACAATATCTCGGTGGTCCAGATGGGAACATGCCAGCCAGCTGTGTCGCATAGCTGCGCACGTCCGTCTTGTTGCCCACAGAAAACGTCAATATTGAAGCAGCGGTGTCCCTGCGCCACCCGACCAAACGGTTGACCAGGGTGAGATGTTCCTCCACGTACTGGTCTAATAAACCACCCGACCACACGGTTGACCAGGTTGAGATGTTCCTCCACGTACTGGTCTAATACTGGTCTAATAAACCACCCGACCAAACGGTTGACCAGGGTGAGATGTTCCTCCACGTACTGGTCTAATAAACCACCCGACCACACGGTTGACCAGGTTGAGATGTTCCTCCACGTACTGGTCTAATACTGGTCTAATAAACCACCCGACCAAACGGTTGACCAGGGTGAGATGTTCCTCTATGTACTGGTCTAATAAACCACCCGACCAAACGGTTGGCCAGGGTGAGATGTTCCTCCACGTACTGGTCAAATACTGGTCTAATAAACCACCTGACCAACGGTTGGCCAGGTTGACCCGCTTGAGATGTTCCTCCACGTACTGGTCTAATACCTGGTTTAGATGTTCCTCCACGTACTGGTCTAATACCTGGTTTAGATGTTCCTCCACGTACTGGTCTAATACCTGGTTTAGATGTTCCTCCACGTACTGGTCTAATACCTGGTTTAGATGTTCCTCCACGTACTGGTCTAATACCTGGTTTAGATGTTCCTCCACGTACTGGTCTAATACCTGATTGAGATGTTCCTCCACGTATTGGTCTAATAAATGCCGTGTGGTTTCATTTCAATCTTCTGCGGTGTGAGATGTGGACGCGAGTTAATTGCCCCACTAGTGTTTGTTACCCACCGCCAGCGACAGTGCAGAGGTCTTGTTTATTTGAAGCTGTTTTCTAATGCCCACATCCTGGGCTTGTGGCCAGCCCTTGTTGTGATGTGATTATTGATGCTCTTGCCAGCGCTTTGTGGACGACTACTGCCCTACTACGTTATATTACGTGCGTACTACCTCAATTAAAATTAAAGTTGTCTTTATTTTATTTCCCCGTTTTTTTTATTTTAACAAACCGGCAATTTGCTATGCCTGCCAAGTCAGGGCTGTGTGCATTTGTGTAAGGTAGTTTGTTACAGTTTCATCTCAGTTTCTGCTGTAAAGACTGATGTTGACATATGATCTAACACATCCCTAGCCCTCAGCCTCTGTTCCAGTGCAGTCAGCACTAGTGTTATTGAGTTAGATTTGGATTAATCCAGCCCTCCTCTTTAGATGCTAGCTAATCATATGCATATGTTTGTTTTTTAGCCTCGGTAGTAAAATGGCCGTGGCTTCTTTGTGTTTGTATATTTGTGGTCTGCTGTCTTGTCCAAATACTCCCGCTCATACACACAGACGTGTATACCTGATGCGAAACTAGCTTCATCTGTTTGACTTTGGGTTGGGTTTGTATGCGTGTATGTGTGCTGTAAATGTTAATGTAAACACTAACTTGACCCACACTGCGGATGGAAGAGGAATGGGTGGCCCTCACCGAGCTCTCTGATTGGTTCTGACCACTCCCTCTCCCCTGCCCTGCCCATGCTATAATTAATAGGTCCTAATGCTTAAATGTTTTCTGTGTGTGTGTCTAGTGTGGGTGGGGGTGGGGGTGCGTGTCTGTATTTGCTCACTGTACGTTGCTCTAATACTGTTTTCTCCCCTCCTCACTTCCCCCACTTACTCTCCTCCCCTTTCTGCCCTTCACTCTCTCACTTCCCCTCACTTCTCACTTTACTGCTGTTTCTACACACCCTTGTTTTCTCTTCCTGTTTCTCTTGCTTACCATTTCTCAATCTTTTCATCTAAAACACCACCACATTTGGACTCTGTCCTCTTCCTCAATCCTTCAATATTAACCCCTTTTGCTTTTCCCTCAACACTTACACTTTCATGGCTCATTGCCCCTCTCTCTCTCTCTCTCTCTCTCTCTCTCTCTCACACAGTGCTCTTTGCCTCGCTCTCTCTGGCTGGGCTGTTCTTCGGTGGCAGAGAGCCTGTGTGCTCTCAGGTGTCTGCAGAGCCTCCCTACCTCCCGGGCCCACAACCAGGTTCTGCTCTCCTCCTTCAGTATTTCCTCTATATTCCTCCCCCTCTTTCCTTTCTTCTCTCTCTTCTGGTCTCACACCACCCCCTCACCACCCTCCAGCCTGTCTGCCCACCAGATTCTTTTACCCCACACCCACCCTCTGTTCTGCTGATTGCCCATGGTTTATGTCTCTGCCCCCCCACCAAACACCCCCACCCACATCACCTGCCGCACTCAGCCTCATCTGGATGGCCTCTGTAGACCTGCTTAGGGTTTGATCGAATGACGTAGAGAACAGTTTAATTGAAGCTGTTCATTTTTTTCTTGTCGTTCTGTATGAGAGTGATATTTTTCAGGGTGCGTGATGTCAAGAGTTACTTGGAACGCTCTTATCCAGAGTGTTTTTGGTGCTGGTCATGTCTGTGAGGGTAATGCTGTAAGACAAGAAATCATTATACTGAGTGTCTGTGTCCTAGGGGGACGCTAAGTTCTGGACTCCTGACTCAGCTGTCCTGTATAATGGGCAGTGGTGAACGTCACAATTCCCACATGGTGTAGCAACAATACCAGTAGTGTTCTACATGACTCAAAATTCCCAGTTGTAAACGTTACCAGCACAATGTCAGTGATTTTTTGCTCAATTTCTTTTGGTTCATTTTTGTGACTAGCTGAGACAACAGACATGTGAAACATGCCACAATGGCATCTCTTTGTTTTTGTGAATAACATCGTCTCCCCTGATAGCCAGCTTAAATACGCCTTCTGTCATACAGGCTGCGGTTGGGCACCAAGTGTGCATCAGAAAGCAAACCCAGGCTTCAAAGTTGCACCGCGGGCCTGATGGGCGAACAAGCCTCTGACTGCGAGGGCTTTCAGATCAGTCAGGAGCCATGAAAGGGACCACCATTTCTGTGTGTGTCTGGCTAAAGACGTCCAGGGTTTGGGCATAATGGCACTTCATGACTTCACGCCCCACGGGGGCGATGTGGTCAGAGGAAGCCTGCTGGGTCATTGTGACAGGCTGTCAGAAGTGAAAGTGTGCACAGGGCCATTCTCGCGGCATCCACGGCCTCAGCCGAAGTGTAGAGCGCACCCCGGTGGACACGCCAGTCTTCACGCCCGCGTGCTTTTGAAGGGGTGAGAAGGTTGACAAAGCGGTGATGTCCTTGGGGGGGTTTTCAGGGTTGTTGTTGTTGTTG
Source organism: Brachyhypopomus gauderio (assembly GCF_052324685.1). Lineage (NCBI taxonomy): Eukaryota > Metazoa > Chordata > Actinopteri > Gymnotiformes > Hypopomidae > Brachyhypopomus > Brachyhypopomus gauderio. Next base: position 13,686,404 of record NC_135215.1, on the reverse strand, counting down.
TTGTTGTCTGTAAAAATCTAACTTGAACCACATGCAGCATTCTTTAATGATGCGGTGAGATAATTACCCTTTTGAAGCATTTTGTTATTGTGTTAATTTGTGTGGCTAGGTTTAGCAGGTGGTTACTGTCCCCGGCACTGTGGCCTTCTCTAGAGCAGACAGACTTGTCCAGCGTGTGGGTGAGCAGGACCACACCGGCTTCCTTTGTCATGTACACTCACCTGACTGGTGATACGGATTAGAACACACACCGAAAGTGATCACCTTCTATTTTGTTTGTTTTTTAATTGTGTGATGCCATCTGAGTCTCAGTATTCAGTCTGTCTGTCTGTGTAGCTGCTGCCTGAGCTCACAGCCCTCACCTGTCTTGTGTGTCTGTGTCTCTTACTAGCTGTCTATCTCTGAGTGTCTGTGTTACTGACCCGCCTCTCTGTTGTGTGGCTGTAATGCACGCTTGGGTGAAATGATGATGGTGCATAACATCCTTCTGGTCAGTTGTCATAGTGATCTTGAGCACGGTTGAAACAGCTCAGTGTGGGCCTGTGCACGAATGTGTGCGCCTGGGTCATGGCACCAGAAGAGCTTTTCCCGGAACATTACATCAGCATGCACAAAGTGGGCAAAGTGATGTCATAATGCTTTTGGAACTCTCGTTTTCTAGATCGTAAACGTGTCCGGGGATGACATTACAGACACTGAAAGTGGCTAACAAAAACAGACGGGCTTTAGTCATCACAGATATTTGGCGAAACCTTTGTCACAAACATGTATTAAGCATTTATGTCAATCGTGGAACAGCGTCTCCCCTGCTACTTTGCAGCTGCTGGGGCTGCAGTGTTTGCAGTGGGCGTTGATGCAGAACCAGTCCTGCCATCATGTTGGCTTTCCTCTTCTGTTCAAGTGTGTGCATGCACATTTTAAGTTGGTGCGTGTACGCACGTGCGTGTCCACGCCTGTTTACTTTTCGAGCATGCCCCTGCCTTCGCCCGCTATGGCTCTGGTGGGTGTTTGCGCGAGGGATTGTTGGGACGGTGTCCCTTTTAAGCGTTAAAGATTTCAAAGCACACCGTGTACTCGTGGACCGGCAGAGACGGGGCTGGGACACAGTAGTTGTTAGCAGTAGGCAGCTGGAATCGTCTCCCACACAGAACGGCAGGGAACAGCAAAGAACACGGTGATCCACACTCCCACTCAGAGAGGAGGCTGAGATGCTGCCTCAGACCTCCTACAGCTCCCCTAGGTCTCCTTCCCTTACTCACTCTCCCTCCGTCAGGAGCACCTTTGCCAAGGAGAGTCGACTGCGGCAGTAAATAGGCTGAACTAGTACTGCCACCAGCACAAAACGTATTTGAACCTTTTGTTAAGAATGTTCGTCCTCCGTTCATAGAGGTGCAAGTGCTTCATATTATTTATGAAGCCTTGACTTGTCATCAGATGTAACCTGGAAACTGCAGCCACAAACAGGATGTTGCTTACACGACTTTCTGTCCCCTCTCTGTTCCACTTCCTCTGCGGTGTGTGTGATGAATGAGGGTCCTGCGTGACGTGCCCGGGGTGTGGCCACTTGCTCATTTCTCCCCTGTGTCTGAACCCTTTCATCATCTCTCCCTCTGTCACACGAACATGCACTCATACACTCAGGCCCGCGCACACCAAGTCTTCACCAGGACTCTGTTCTTCTTCTCTCCGCATAGAACCTGACAGTTATGGAATCGCAGAATCTAACGGATGACCTCTCGCCAAAGAAGACCACGGTGTTTAAGGTGTGTGTGAGTGTGTGACGGAGGAAAGAGAAAGGCAGAACCATTGTACATTTTCTTTGTATTTGCATGCTTGTTTACCTACTCGTGGTAATCAAAGTAGGATTTTGAAGAGGCTAGTGGTTATTTAATGGGTGAGTATACCTGTTTGTGTTGAGATATTAGTAGCTACTAAACTCCTGTCTAAAATGCTGTGAAACAGTTGTACATATTTTAGGCAGTACAATGTCCTCAGCTTTGTTTTGTCCTCAGCTTCTTTTTGCTATGTTGGCATTTGACTCATCCCAGTACACCACCTCCATCACAGGCCTAATTGCTTCAGATATTGCTCCATCGACTTTGCTTCAGTACGGTTTCAAGGGCGCCTCTGACACAAGACCACACTAGTTGCTGGGTCTGTATGTTAATAAGCTGTCTGTGTTGAGGGTGGGTTTGTGAGAGTGCCGTCACAGTGGCAAGATGGAAACCCTTCTGATCTGTGTCTGCCTCCTGTCATTCAGCTGGGAAACGGTCCTCTGTGCGGTTCTCGGAAGCGCTCTTCACGGGTGAGCTTCGAGAAGGAGAAGGACATGTGTATCCAGGTGTTTGAGCAGTGGTCAGAGACCGACCAGGTGGAATTTGTGGAGCACCTCATCTCACGCATGTGCCACTACCAGCACGGCCACATCAACTCTTACCTCAAACCCATGCTACAGAGAGACTTTATAACTGCTCTGCCAGGTACACACACACACAAAAGATCTTCTTGCCTCATACCCATGCTACACAACTGCACTTCCAAGTAGTACTTTTCTCACCTGTGTGTGTGTGTGTGTGTACATGTATGTATTTCTATAGATTCATCTCTGTTAAAAGTATGAATGTTTGAGTTGCAAACTTTTTGTGATCTGATTGTTAAATAAATAAAAATACCCACAGTCCTCTCTCCCACTCTGCTTGTGTTCAGCCCGAGGTCTGGACCACATAGCTGAGAACATCCTGTCGTTCCTGGATGCACGTTCTCTGTGCTCGGCTGAGTCTGGATGCACGTTCTCTGTGCTCGGCTGAGTTGGTCTGTCGGGAGTGGCAGCGGGTGATCTCTGAGGGCATGCTGTGGAAGAAGCTCATAGAGAGAATGGTGCGCACCGACCCTCTCTGGAAAGGCCTGTCCGAGAGACATCAGTGGTGAGGTCACACGTGCGCACGCAGGCACACGTGCACACACGTGTGCTCACACAGGATGAACACCCTGTAGAAATGTCTGAGACACCAATGGCCAGCTCTTCCGTGTGTGTGTGTGTGTGTGTGTGTGTGTGTGTGTGTGTGTGTGTGTGTGTGTGTGTGTGTGTGTGTGTGTGTGTGTGTGTGTGTGTGTGTGTGTGTGTGTACATAAAGATGTGGTGTGGGGAGCTCGCACACGCATTCACATGAAAAAAATCACTTGTGGACCGACGCACACAGAATTGGGAAGGGTGTGTGCGTGGCATACACATGCAGGTTAAAGCACTCAGCCTGCTGTGATCTGAGTCCTGGGCTCAGGAACAAACTCAGCTCACATTTTGATTGATTCCCTCTACTTTGCATGAGCACATAATGTGCCGTCATTAAATAATCAAGGGCAATCAAGACCCCAGAGTAGCCCTTTTCCAGCACAGTTTGAAAGTCATGCTAGATGATATTAACGCCATCGTGCCAGTTGCTGAAGCAATAAGCAAAGGTCATAGTAGTTATTTGTTTTACGTCCCATGTATCAAACCTCCTTTAATGATCTTTCCGAACTAGCCTTTGACTGACAGGTCTGGTGACCCCATGAGGTCTGTGACCTTGAGCAGTTACATCATCAGCAAGTTTGACCTTTAGCAGTAATTTCAGCCAGAACCGTGATCACACTACTTCTGCTTTTATTTCCTTCACCCACTGACTTTTTCTAAAGCAGCACTGTGTGGAGAAGACCGCCACAACGTCTGTACAGAAGTCACAGGACAGAGCAGGGTTCAGGGTTTAAAGTCTTTCCAGTGCTTTACCTAAACACACCTTGAAACCTTCCGTAATTCTAATATTTACAGTTGCAGAGTTAAATAGCACAGTAATTCTCTTAGGGGAGTGGTGTCGGTGTGAAGGAAAGTACACAAAGATGGAGGACGTATACAAGGAAATGGTGTGTTTTGGTTTCCTGTCTGTTCCCAGGGAGAAGTACCTGTTCAAGAACCGCACCAATGACGTTCCGCCCAACTCCTACTATCACTCGCTCTACCCCAAGATCATACAGGACATTGAGGTGAGCCTTCACAGCCCTGTGTGCTTTGGCTTTATGGTCTGGCTCAGGCTGTGAGGTGGCACACTAGCTCTCACTCCGTCTCACTCCGTCTCACTCTGCTGTTTCAAGTCCCACAGCTGCAGTCCTTGCCTGGCCACTGCCGCCTTCTCCTTGTTTGCGTGTTCTTCATGTACATACACGGGTTTCCTCTGGGTGATCGGGTTTCCTGCCCCACGCACGCACGCACGCACGCACACACACACACACACACACACACACACACACACACACACACTCAGGCTTGTGTGTTGGGTCGATTGGTGCCTCTAATTTGGCCTTGTGTGGGTGTGTGTTCTGTGGCAGATTGGAGCCCACTTGAGGGTTTCTTCTTAGCTTGCACCTGTGCTGTGTATAAACCCCTTGTCACCCTCAACTGGCTTAAATGGTTTAGATTAGAAATTAGATTAGAGTTAGAAAATAGATTAGAAATAGATTAGAGTTTGAAAAAGTACAAATGAGGTCTATAACATGTTAGTTTTTTTTTCTTTCCCACACAGACAATTGAGGCGAACTGGCGCTGTGGCAGACACAACCTTCAAAGGATCCAGTGCAGGTCTGAGAACAGTAAAGGGGTCTACTGCCTCCAGTATGATGATGACAAGATCATCAGCGGCCTCCGAGACAACTCCATCAAGGTGTGTGTGTGTGTGTGTGTGTGTGTGTGTGTGTGTGTGTGTGTGTGTGTGTGTGTGTGTGTGTGTGTGTGTGTGTGTGTGTGTGTGTGGACACTTCTCTGGATGCCTGCCATTTCAGCTGGGTAGTATGAGGTCACGAGTGGCAGGCGAACGTTTTAAACAAACTTTCTCGTGCTTTTTTCCCATTCTTTCTCTCTCTCAGATCTGGGATAAACACTCTCTGGAGTCTCTGAAGATTCTGACGGGTCACACGGGTTCAGTTCTGTGTCTGCAGTATGATGACAGAGTCATAGTGACTGGTTCTTCTGACTCAACTGTCAGGTCTGTACACACATAGAGTATTATGTTCTGACCAACATGTGACATTTTTGAGAGATAATTTGAAGATGTGTAACTATTTATGGGCCTGTCTTAAATCTGCCTTCATGCCTACACTGTGTTAGAACACTCTGACACTGGCCTGCCTCTGGTGGTCATGATGATACCAGCCGTACTGTGTAACATCGGTTTCACCTCATGCAACTGTAAAATACTGGGGTATTTATCAGGAGATTAACTGTGCCCCACATTAATGGAGTCATTTTTAATGAATAAGAAAACAGCTCACACATCCACATTAAACATCACTTGGTTACATTTGCAACACACGCTCCCAGTCTAACCCTGCATCTAGGGTCAGGCAGTCCTGATGAACTTGTCTGTTTTTGGTCAGAGAGCCCTGTTTGAACTGTTTCTTTAATGTTGGAAGAATTATATCCCTAAGCATGTCAAACTGCTAAAGGATCTGTCTGCTGTTGAAGCCAGAATCTGATGGATCATACTCTATGTCTGACTTCACTACATCATTTAAAGTGTGTGTGATGGAGACTCACACAACATAAATCGAGTGTATCACCCCCACAGCCATATACACATGCTCTTTATATATAAACATTTTATTTTCTCACACGTTCTTTTTCTTTCTGTCTCTTTTTTTTTGTCTCGCTTGCTCCCAGATTGTCTTTAATCATGCTCACTAACCCTCATACTGTGAAATCTCCAAGGAAACACTGACTTCACTTCCTTAGCAACTGTTTAGCTCCCTGGCTGTCACATTTTTCCCCCCAGTGTTCCTGACGATAAAAATCATTTTCCCACTTTTAGATTCTCGCAAATTGCTTACAAAAAAAGGGAAATGTTAAAAGAGAACAGAAACGTAGCTTGGGAGTCGCTTTTCCATCATCAACTCAGTGAGAGTGCGAACAAAATGGCTTCCAACACCTTCGGATGTAAACAGCTGTGCACGATACCGTTCACACATTAGTCATGTGATCTGTGTTGTTTTCTGTCTTGCTTTTAAAGCACAAAGTGAAAGGAATCTGAACTGTGTTGGGAGGCTTCAGCCCTGATTGTTTGAGCACCCAGACAGTAACATCTTCTCCTCCCTATGATGAGGGATGACCCCATTTCAAACTAGCTGCTTCATCACCATAGAGATGCTCCCCTTGCTGATTGTATTGAGTTGTGTCAGTCTGGTGTGAGTGTTTCCTTGTGCCTTGCGCTGGTTTGTGTAGAACCTGGTCGACGTTCCTGTTTAACCTGGAAGTAAAAGGTTTTCTTCTCTTCTTTCTCCCTCTCGCTCTATTACCTCTTATCTTCATCTTCCCGTCCCTCTCTCCCCCCTCTGATCCTGCAGGGTGTGGGACGTGAGCTCGGGGGAGGTGCTGAACACCCTCATCCACCACAACGAGGCCGTTCTGCACCTGCGCTTCTGTAACGGCCTGATGGTGACGTGCTCCAAGGACCGCTCCATCGCCGTGTGGGACATGGCCTCCGCCACCGACATCAGCCTCCGCCGCGTGCTGGTGGGACACCGCGCTGCCGTCAACGTCGTCGACTTCGATGACAAGTACATCGTCTCTGCCTCCGGTGACAGGACCATAAAAGTAAGAGTCTCAGTGGATGTTCCTGGGCCCGTCGCTCGAAATGCCAGTGACGGTGAGCCACTCGCTGTGCTGAATCGGAGCCCACCGTACTGGTCCTCATGTGTGGAGATCGGTCCAAGGCATAACTAATGATGCTTTGTGTCAGTTTTCTAGATCATTAGTGGCCTGTGTCTTTAAAATTAGTGTTTGTGTCAAAATGCTTGTGTTTATCATGTGGAAAATGTCTTTTTCTGTTCTTTTGTGTGTAGGTGTGGAGCACTAGTACGTGTGAGTTTGTGCGAACTCTGAATGGACATAAACGTGGCATCGCCTGCCTGCAGTACAGGGACAGACTGGTGGTCAGTGGCTCGTCAGACAACACCATACGGTACGTGGGTATGTAGGCCGGGCAGCAACGTGTGACAGAGACCTCATTCTGCCTGCACTACTAGGAATGGAAAGTGTGTGTGTGTGTGTGTGTGTGTGTGTGTGTGTGTGTGTGTGTGTGTGTGTGTGTGTGTGTGTGTGTGTGTGTGTGAGAGAGAGAAAGATTCAGATAGAACTGGCCCTATGCAATTACTAGGGATATAGATTCATTGAGTGTGTGTGTGTTCTACAGGTTGTGGGATATCGAGTGTGGTGCATGTCTGCGTGTCTTAGAGGGTCACGAGGAGCTTGTTCGCTGCATTCGCTTCGACAACAAAAGGATTGTTAGTGGCGCATACGATGGGTAATGCACACGCATGCACACACACCACACAGAGCCGTGTGCACGCACAAACACCACATGGGGATGTGCGCACGCACATGTACCAGCACACCGGGACGTGCACAGACATGTACCATCACACAAGACCGTGTGCACGCACGCACACCAGCACACAGGGACGTGCATGCACATCAGCACACGGGGGGCGTGTACACAGATATACCAGCACACGGGGGGCGTGTACACAGATATACCAGCACACGGGGGGCGTGTACACAGATATACCAGCACACGGGGGCGTGTACACAGATATACCAGCACACGGGGGCGTGTACACAGATATACCAGCACACGGGGGCGTGTACACAGATATACCAGCACACGGGGGCGTGTACACAGATATACCAGCGCACGGGGGGCGTGCACACCGATATTCCAGCGCACGGGGGGCGTGCACACCGATATTCCAGCGCACGGGGGGCGTGCACACCGATATTCCAGCGCACGGGGGGCGTGCACACCGATATTCCAGCGCACGGGGGGCGTGCACACCGATATTCCAGCGCACGGGGGCGTGCACACCGATATTCCAGCGCACGGGGGGCGTGCACACCGATATTCCAGCGCACGGGGGGCGTGCACACCGATATTCCAGCGCACGGGGGGCGTGCACACCGATATTCCAGCGCACGGGGGGCGTGCACACCGATATTCCAGCGCACGGGGGGCGTGCACACCGATATTCCAGCGCACGGGGGGCGTGCACACCGATATTCCAGCGCACGGGGGGCGTGCACACCGATATTCCAGCGCACGGGGGGCGTGCACACCGATATTCCAGCGCACGGGGGGCGTGCACACCGATATTCCAGCGCACGGGGGGCGTGCACACCGATATTCCAGCGCACGGGGGGCGTGCACACAGATATTCCAGCGCACGGGGGGCGTGCACACAGATATTCCAGCACACGGGGGGCGTGCACACAGATATACCAGCACACGGGGGGCGTGTACATGCTGGAAGGGGTACCTACAGTCCCTGACATAAGTTCTGTCGCTTATCCATGTTGTGGAAACAAAAGCTTATAACCTGACTTTAAAGTCATCGATTGGTTTTAGAAATGACTCATATGAAAGCTGAAACCCTCCCAAATGAGATTTAATTTATGAAAATAAATTTGCTTTACTGCAGAAATATTGATTATTTAATGAACACAGAAAGGTCAGATTTTGGCAACACACAAGTTTTGTCGCTCACAGAAAATAAGGTGAAAATCACAAATAATTCACTTCATATACAAATATATGTTTCATAACACTGGTGAATGACGTTGTGGTGCTATTAGAGCCATATTTAATATTTTGTGACTTCCACGAGCTTGAAGGACCGCATACAATTTATTGATGAAGTCTTCAGGAATAGCAAAGAATGCAGTCTTGCATGCCTCCCAGAGTTCATCAAAATTCTTTGGTTTTGTCTTCCAAGCTTCCTCTTTCATCCTACCCCAAACATGCTCAATGATGTTCATGTCTGGTGACTGGGCTGGCCAGTCCTGGAGCATCTTGATCTTCCCCTTGAGGAACATTGATGTAGAGATGGATGTATGAGATGGAGCACCATCCTGCTGCAAAATTTGACCCCTTTTATGATTGGGAATGTAAGATGTAGCTAATACTTCTTGATATTTGAGGCTATTGATACTGCCTTCCACCTTGCAAATGTTTAACACACCCCCATACTGAATGTAACCCCAGACCATGATCTTTCCACCACCAAACTTGACTATTTTCTGGGTGAATCTTGGATCCATACGGGCTCCAGTAGGTCTCCTGCAGCATTTGCGGCGGCTGTGGTGTAATTCAACTGAAGATTCATCTGAGAAATCCACCTTCTGCCACTTTTCCAGCATCCATCCGTTTAGCAGGCTGTGGGCCTTGGCAAATGCCACACGGTTTTTTACCTGCCTTTTGTTTAGTGCTGGCTTCTGGTCACTGATTCGACCATGGAGGCCATTTCGAGACAGAATCCTACAAACTGTTCTAGTTGACACAGGGACTTGAGGTGACCAGGCCTGGTGGAGCTCTGCTGCAGTGGAAGAGGGACTGGCTTTGGATTTTCTAACCAACAAACGTTCCTCCCGAGCAGTTGTCTTGTGGGGTCTGCCGGACCTGGGCTTGTCAAAAGCATCTCTAGTCTCTTCAAATCTCTGGGAGTCATGCAAGACTGCATTCTTTGCTATTCCTGATGACTTTATCAATAAATTGTATGAATCATTGTCGAACCGCATGGATGCGGTCCTTCAAGCTCGTGGAAGTCACACAAAATATTAAATATGGCTCTAATAGCACCACAATGTCATTCACCAGTGTTATGAACAGTGTTGCGAATAACGCCATTAAAATAACGGTGTTATTTTAATTACTTTTCCTGTCGTTACAACGCTGTTGACGTTACTGGTCATTAAAAGCGGTGTGTTACTATATATTGATATACTAACAGTAATGAGAGCGGACCCCTGCCCAGGCTAGTGAGGAGTAACAGATCTCGATAGGTCACAGTTCTTGGTGCAACATCTGTTTAACAAGTCAGTAAGCGATTGGCTAAGGCAGCGTTATGGTAGCCAATTAGAGCGTTTTTACACACGTGCTGAAGCACACCAGTGACACACGACACAAACAGAGAAGAGACAGAAATGGCGAGTCAGGAGCAAGCCAAAGAAAAATTAGCATTTTCAAGGTGGCGCTATAAACATTATTTAAGAAAATACTTGAAGTTCCTGAATGTCTACCAGACTGGGTATTTGATTTATTTAAGAATAGAGGATTTATTGTTAAGTTTACTTCTGTTGTGAACAAACCAGTTGTCTCAGGTTGAGAGAATTTAATTTAATAAATATCAAAAGTTAAACACCTTTCTGATCTACTAATTTCAACTGACTGTGAAAACTGCTTTTTCAAAAAATCCTTATTCATTGGCTTATAACTTTTTTTTTACTGTAATGCAAATAGTTACTTTCCCTGGTAACGAGTTACTTTTATTATAGAGTAATTCAGTTACTAACTCAGTTACTTTTTTGAACAAGTAGTGAGTAACTATAACTAATTACTTTTTTAAAGTAACGTTCCCAACACTGGTTATGAAGTATATATTTGTATATGAAGTGAATTATTTGTTTGATTTTCACCTTACTTTCTATGGGCGACAAAACTTTTGTCTTGCCAAAATCTTTCTGTGTTCATTAAATGATCAATATTTCTGCAGTAAAGAAATTAAATCTCATTTGGGAAGGTTTCAGCTTTCATATGAGTCATTTCTAAAACCAATCGATGAATTTAGTCAGGTTATAAGCTTTTGTTTCCACAACATGGATAAGCGACAGAACTTATGTCAGGGACTGTACATCTCTTATTTTAGATGCCACCCGTCAGCATGACCCCAAATTGTGTAAAATATGGTCATATAACTAACCACAAAACAATTTTATATTTGTGAATTGTTTTATATTTTAAAGATTCATGAAAACACTATATATTGTAAGTAAATGCATTTTTACACATATAGTTTCATGTAATGTAGTTTAAGTGGAAACATGATTCTGCGTTTTGAGCCATCTGAGTCACACCATGTGTCAGGTTGACTGTAAGAGACGTGTATGATGGTCACACCGTGTGTCAGGTTGGCTGTAAGAGACGTGTATGATGGTCACACCGTGTGTCAGGTTGGCTGTAAGAGACGTGTATGATGGTCACACCGTGTGTCAGGTTGGCTGTAAGAGACGTGTATGATGGTCACACCGTGTGTCAGGTTGGCTGTAAGAGACGTGTATGATGGTCACACCGTGTGTCAGGTTGGCTGTAAGAGACGTGTATGATGGTCACACCGTGTGTCAGGTTGGCTGTAAGAGACGTGTCTGATGGTCACACCGTGTGTCAGGTTGGCTGTAAGAGACGTGTCTGATGGTCACACCGTGTGTCAGGTTGGCTGTAAGAGACGTGTATGATGGTCACACCGTGTGTCAGGTTGGCTGTAAGAGACGTGTATGATGGTCACACCTTGTGCCATGGAGCAGTGATCCTTCAGGTCACTGCTTGTTATAGACAGCAGAAGCTCTGTAAAGAGGTCAGACTCTGAAGAAACACTTTTGAAACCAGAACCATGAAGACAACAAAGTTCAACCGTTAAGCACTTTGAACACTTTGAGTTGTTGAATAAATCATACAAATACAAAATGTAAAAGTAGATTTTGTAAGGTCTAGTCATCAGAAACCAAGCATTTGATCAAATGCTATCATACTATACAGCTTTAATAAAGCATTTGTCACAAATACTGTTTAGTCGTGCCGTTTGGCAGAAAAACAAGTTAGGGCATCTGCTGAAGATTGGGGACATCTGCTGAAGATGTCAACATTGGGCCATGTTGTTATAAGGCTTATCATGTGACTTGTATATGACAAATTTCAAGGGTTTTTATGAGTTTCCCTGCCATGTCCAAGTGTCTTCTGGCCTGGAGTGTTGGTGGCCAATCAGAAAGAGCCTCCCTGCCCCCCCAACCTCCACACCTACGATCGCATTTCATTTTTCAAATGGCTTCCTCAGATGAAACCTTATTAAAAGCCACCTGCTACTTTTACATGAACAAGCACGTGACTCAGAATTTTGCAAGGTTAACAATTTTATGTATGGCCCTGAGCTATATATATATATATATATATATATATATATATATATATATATATATATATATATATATATATATATATATATATATAATATATGAACCACCCAAACATGCTTATTATAAACTACTCAAGGAGTTCACAAGCTTTCAAGCAGCAGTGTATACGTGAAGAGAAAAAAATATTTCACACCCCTTCACAACTTCAGAAAACCCCCTCTGAGCTCACAAACAACAAAAGTTTGGATGCTACATTGAAACCTTACAGGAGGCGTAATTCAGTCTAACTTCAGTGATTATGGCCTATATGTGTTTATAGTCATGACGCTGTGGTCTCTACTGCAGAGGGCCTGACTGACACCATGTGTAGTGAAGGAGTTTAATCTGGTCTCAGTGATCACTCTGAAGCAGAGAAGCACGATGCATTACTCTCACAGATATGGCTGCTTCTTATCTTTTTGTTGCATATGAGTGCGCAGTCACCCACATCTGCTTAGCCTGTTAAATATTTCACTTGTCATTCCACACACACACACACACACACACACACACACACACACACACAGTCTCATCTCTGTCTTATCTGTCTCTCTGCAGGAAGATTAAAGTGTGGGATCTGCAGGCCGCCCTGGACCCACGCGCTCCTGCTAGCACACTCTGCCTGCGCACACTAGTGGTGAGTGTGTGTGTGTGTGTGTGTGTCTGGCTCCAGCTGAATAACTTGCCTAATGGCAAATGGAAGTGCTTGTTTGGTTGAATAACTCTTGCTGTCAGAATTTTAAGCAGTTAACACCTTCTGCCTCCTGAATGTGTGTGTTGGTTGTTTCTGTGTGTACTCAATATTTGTTGTTATGGTTACCTCTTGCAGGAGCATTCTGGCCGTGTGTTCCGTCTACAGTTTGATGAGTTCCAGATCATCAGCAGTTCCCATGATGACACCATCCTTATATGGGACTTCCTGAACGTCTCCCCCAATGGGCAGTCAGAGGGACGATCGCCTTCACGCACCTACACATACATCTCAAGATAGCAGGTAGCCATGCCCAAACCCCCCCCCCCCCTTCCACACACACATACACGCACACACACACACACACACACACACACACACACACACACACACAAGCTTTCTCTCAAAGGGTGGGCCAAGCATTTACCAAAAGGGTAGAGTAATTCAATATCTGGGCCTAATCTCACTTCAGTACAGTGTTTTGCAGTACCAAATAACTAGTGCTTATTTACTTCTCTCTGCACACTCTTCTCACTCTTATCTCCGCTCCTTGCCAGGTGCCTCTCCTGTGTGCCAGTGTGTCTTGGGAAAGCTGAACGCTGATTGGCTGTCGGCCATGTCTGTCACAGAAAGTTGTCCAGGGAACCGCCTCCTCTTTTTCATCCCTTTGGTCTGATGAGAAACTTCTCCAGTAACACTCAACGAGTTTGCCTCAAACACTCGTGCACACCAACGCTGAGCCAAAACGGAAATGCTGTTTCTCTCTCTCACACACACACACACACACACACACATGCACAAACATGCGTGCAAGCACACATAAACACATGAGTAGTGCACAGGGCACAAAGGTTTAACAGTTTTGTTCTATAATACTGCATTAATTCTGTATTCACTCACACACTCAGAATGAGGTTTATAAGCTTGAAAGCATATCTGTTGCTACAGTATTTCTCAGAAGATCTTAGGATATAACATTAGGATAAACTTGTTCTCAAAACGGTCACTAACCATAACTGTGTACATACGAGAGACTAGAGGCGCTTTGACTCTCCTGCCTCTCTCCACTCTGGGACTGCTGGCTGCAGAACAAGGGATGAACCAAGTGCAGTTAGAGAAAGAGACTCTTGACAAACCTGCAAAGGAGGATAAAGTGAACAGGCTGGATGGACAAGACAAGTGGAATAATGATGACACAACGCTGTTTCTCTCTCTGTCTCTCTCTCTCTCCCTCTCTCTCTCCTTCCCTCTTTTTAATCTTCCCTTCCCTTTGCCTTCTCTCTGTTCCTAAGCCTCTCTTCAGGACCAGGGACACGCACACACATTTAGACTGTGGAGAATGTCAGTTGCGAACTGGAAGAACTGAGTTTGAATTATTTGTCTCGTCTCGCCTTGTCTCGTTTTTGTCTCATGGCTGAGACTGGCATTGTGCGCATGTGAGACATTGTGGAGTCCTTGTCTCCTCTAAAGCAGCTTCTGCTTTTTATCTGTTTACTGTTTTTTTTTTTTTTTTTTAATATATTTATTTAATTATACTTTTTGGATGCCTGCTCTAGACATCGTAGAGTCCTCATTTATCCTCAGTGGCTGGTGTATTTGTCTCTCTGTTGTGCTTTCTCTTCTGTTGCGCTCTCTCCTACACACACATACTAACTCTCACTCCTCTGTCTCTCTCACACACACACACACTTATGCTAGCTCACTCCTCTTTCTCTCTCTCACACACACGCTGTATCTCCCCCTTTCTTGCTCTTTCTCCTCTCCTTTTTCAGTCCCTCTCTCCCTCAACCTGCTTTGCTATATGGGCCTGTATTCTAGTTGTAAACCAAGCTGTCTCGTCACAAATTGTGTTGTATATTAATTTTTTTAAGTAAAAATACATTTATTGTGAATAAAGTATATGAGTGTGGCGATGTTTTGACGCCAAACTCTGTGCGTGTGTGAATGCGTGTGTGACCTAGACTTATGCAGCACACAGTTTACTTTGTGGTCATTCGGTGTAACCTTGGGAGTCAATTAATTGTGTTCAGGATCACTAGAAAGGACTTGGGGGCTGTACAGTGATTTCAGAACAGGTGTTCAAACATGTCAAATCCTAATTGATTCAGTTATTAAGTTTGACATTTGACCCTTTTGAACCTGCAGGGAGAATATCTGAGTAAGCAGAAACCACACTGAGCAGACATGACTCAGGAACCCTGATGGTGGATCAGAATGTAAACACTTCTCATAATGGCCCACAGGTGGAGCTATTGGCCCATACTCTAGATCTTGTGGTTTGAAAACAACACAACCTGCATTCATTTAGATCTGAACAAGCCCAGACGTACCTACTGTGCCTCTTGTTGAAGGTATTTGAGTGATTAGATAATTAGAAACAGTGGATAAATAAAAATGTGCCTGCAGCTACGTGTAAGGTTTTCTGAGGATCACAAAGGTAAAAATGCCAGGCAGTGTGGAATAGGCCCTGTCTGGAGCCTTGCGACCTTCTGTTGGATTTGCATTCTTTGGCTGTTCAGAGTTAACGTTCTCTCCTGTGAGCGTGAGTTTGTGGTGCACTAGTGTGTGGATGTCACTAGACGGGTTCCAGCATTAGACGCAGCTCCGCCACCAGTGAGGCATGAGCTCAGACCTGTTTCATTGCTCGAGAGACCACTGAGAATCCCCATCCACGAGAAGCCATGTTAAACTGAAACGCAGCTGAAGTGCCTTGTGGTGGCGTTTGGCCCGTGCGGACCGTTCTGTGACCCGCACTGCATGCTAGGTGCCTTCCCCTCCCCTAACACGCATGATTCAGCTAACGGCCCTCCACTTGGTGTGTGAGCTGGGGCGGCGTGTTGATGAGGAGACCAGGGGTGTGCGTGAGCATGACCTATGCAGTGGGAGGTCAGACCAGGAGGTCGGGGCCACGGTGTCCTTATCACTTAGAATTAAGACACAGGTTTCTCTTATGCTACTCATGCTGTTCTGTGTTGCCCCCTCCCTTCTAATGGTCCATCAGCCAAGTTGAACAGGTCCTACTAAGACCTGGCGTTTTAGTCCTCTGGGGAAAAAGGCTGGACTGTGTGTGTGTAAGATTTCACGTGAATATCTAATCCATGTTTTACACTGTGGGTCTGGCTGCAGAGTTTCTAGTGGTTTACCCTGCTTGTGTGTGTGTGTGTGTGTGTGTGTGTGTGGCTATGCATTTGTGGTTCACTGTGTTGAGTGATACTTTGCATGGACACAGCACACTGATATTAGTGGCTACACAGTGGGTTTATGGGCGTGGCGGAGTTAGACTGTGTGCACGTGCAGGTCGGGGGGAGAGAGCTGCTGGTCTAATGGCAGATGTGCGGCGTGTACCTGTGGTGATTCACAGATGAATGCTAAAAGTGCGGCCTGTCTGACCCCCCCTCCTTCGGGGAGAGACTTTCAGAGTGAAATGTGAATGTGAGAATGGGTGGGTCCCTGTACGCATACTTTAATATAGTTTATAGGAATGCTCTAACTACCAGTTGTTGTTTAAACTTTGTTGTTCCCTCAACAAAACGTCACACTTGTGTATGTGATATGTGCCTTATCGTTGTGTAATTTTCTGTCAGACATGCGTCACTTTATCGAATGTATCTGTGATCTGGATATAATCTAAACATGCTACTGGGGAGGTGTGTGTGTGTGTGTGTGATGGAGGGTGTGTGTTTCCTGTGGGTCGGTGGGATATGTTTCTTTCCCATAATTCCTGCAGGTCTCAGGTCACTACTCTGTTCTCACGCACATTTTTAACATTCCTTCCTGCTGCTGCTTCACCATACACCTTCCGCTGGGTTTGGCTGTAGAATCTTTCCACCATTCTGCTTCCAGAACCTTCTTTCTCTCTCTCTCTCTCTCTTTCTCTCTCTCTCTCTCTCTCTCTCTCTCTCTCTCTCTCTCTCTCCTCCCTTACACTCTTTCTGCTCCCTTACTCTCTCTCTTATTCTGAATCCTCTGCTTTCCCGCTGAGTCAGCCGACTGGGATTACTGGGATTACAGGTTGGAGGTGACGTGGGTGAATGTGTGTGTGTGTGTGTGTGTGTGTGTGTGTGTGTTTACAAGAAATGTTTAATGATTCTCAGACAACAGGCCTACATAGAGGTAAGTCGGATCGCTGTGAGCGTATTTACTGGAATGATTGTATGACATCAGAACTTCCACTGGGGTTTGTAAAATTCAAGGTTGGCTTATTTCTGCAACCGTTACCAGGAAAACAGATTCCGGAAGCACTTAAAGTATTTCACACTGACATTAATAACTTTTTTTCATTTGTTTGTACATCAGTCATGGGTTTATATTATTCAGAAACACTGAACAGTGGCTCTATTAGTCGTGCGTTGGAACTCCTTTTGCTCTCAATTTTAACAGTTCGTCATGGCATGTATGTCACGTTGTAATAGCTTCTCGCTATTGCTACAAATTAGAGGTACTGAGAATTTCTGAACAGCCCATTTTAACCTGTGTCAAAGATGCTCTACAGGATTAAGATCTGGAAACCAAGGAACCAGGCCAGACCTACACGACCCTTGAGGCATGGTGCACTGTCCTGCTGAAAGTGTCCTGCCTTCTAAAGGGTAACCAGCTGTTATGAAGGGATGAACTTGGCCACAATGCTTAGGTAAAACCTGCTGTCCCTACGTCCACCCACAGGTATCAGAGGACCCAGGTGAGACAGGTAAACATT
The DNA here is from genome assembly GCF_052324685.1 of Brachyhypopomus gauderio. Lineage (NCBI taxonomy): Eukaryota > Metazoa > Chordata > Actinopteri > Gymnotiformes > Hypopomidae > Brachyhypopomus > Brachyhypopomus gauderio. The sequence goes on along the minus strand of NC_135215.1, from coordinate 13,668,998 downwards.
CCCTCCACCATTACGCCACCTCCAGCAGCCTGAACTGTTCACACCTGACAGGAAGGGCTCATGGATTCATGCTGCTCGCGCCAAATTCTGCCCCTCACATCATCCTGCAGCAGAAATCTGTACTCGTCTGACCAGGTGATGTGTCTCCACTGCTCAATGATCCGGGTTTAACACTCTTACCTACTGGAGTCTCACCTTTCTGTGTCCCTTAGAGATGGAGCTCACACTATGTTCACCAGAATGGTGAGCCTCAATTCACTCTGATCTAATGTGGATTCACACTGAAACTGGTGAACAAATGTTTTCACCTAATTTTCATGCTGTACCCCGGGGCCGCCTTTCTAATTTGCATACAGAGAAGCTGTGAACAGGTGGGTGTCTAATAAAGTGGCCATTCAGTGTAAGGCAGTGTGTGAATTGGCCAAATAGTTATTAAGTCAAACTTTTTTTTTTTTTTAAATAGTTACATGGATAATCAGTATATTGATAATCAGTATATTGACTTGAACCAGAATAATATAACTATTGTAGCGGAGATGGTAATGTATAAGTATATATTAGTTTTTATCAAATGAATAGGATTTTCTGAGTAAAAGTAAAACTGATCTCAGCTGTATTTGTTGAAGAAAATAGCAAAAGTGAGAGAGACAGACACCACTGGCGTATTTTAAAACACATACCCTTTCTGTAGAGTTTACTGGCTTTAGAAAGATCGCCATACACACAGATGAAATAAATAAGAGAAATAAACTTTATAGTAACAACAATTATAGTAGCAGTCATAATATCGCTTATTTAGCATTTACTCTTCTCATATATATAGTTTTATCTATTGTAATGTTTGTTTTTTTTCTCTTTTAATAATAATGCAAGTGACTTTGGTATTCCACTGAATTTTCCACTAGCAGCATTCCGATTGGAAACCAATTAGGAACGTTGCTCCTCGTGTCGTTTCAATAGCAACATGGATATAAAGAGAAGACGCCGCCCCCTCCCCGTCCCTCTAGTGAGTGCTGTTGTCTGATAGGCTGGTGGGTTCAGCACTCCTAGGATGGGGTTGTCATGTTCATTATTGGTCTTCAGCTGTCTTTGGTTGTTGGTTTTTGGTGCAGCTTTTAAAGGAGTTTCATGGTGTTGTTATTATTTTTACATTACATTCCAGTTTTAGTAGGTTTTCCAGCCAAAGGTAGGCATGTTTAATCAAGGTCACCACCGCAGATGTACTCTGCAAAGTCACCCATGGTAGCATCCAATATGGTCTTTGGTGCAACTTGAAACATACTCGTGCACGTACGCACGCACACACGCACACATGCACACTCACGCAGTCTTAAATTCATATTAGCTTTCAAATGAGGGAGATTACAATTGTAGTGTCTCCTCTTATCTGCTCCATGGTCCTGTATGGAGTTAGTTACTCAGATCAGTTCTTCAGTCTCCTTCTCAATGCCCTCTACAGGATTCCAGAGGGATCTCACAGCCAGGATCTGGTCCAGTCTGGTCCAGTAGAGGAACGTTGTTCTGGGAGTCCTGCATGAAGCCTGTTCTGTGTGTCAACGAAATCCCCTTTCATGAAGCGGCTGGAGCTAATGGCTGTTGGTGGGACTGGGTCCCCCCGCATGCGGTACTGGGGGCCGTTAATCTACATTTGTCTTTCCTTTTAAATGTTTTAATTAATAATAATAATTTTTTTATATTTACTTTTTTGCTTGCTTAGCCCGCACAAAGTGACTAGAGCTTGTCGTTGCAATACGTTGGACCACTCGTGTCAGTTTGGGCTTGGTTGAGGGTTAAAGAACCTAGAATCTAGAATAAAGACTCTGGCGTTTAATAGCACTTTCTTTTTGGTATAATAGCTAGTCCAGTTTAAAGCCTCTTTGTTGGAAGATACCACAGTACAACATAGCTGACGCTTTAAACTGAGAGCGTCCCACGGTTGGTATTGTCTGTTACCCAGTCAAACAGGGTTGAACTTCCTATTGGCATCAGACCCCTGTTAGCATGAACAAAGTCCTAAAAGCAGGGCTGTGATTTGTAGTCTGTCTTTTGTAAACTGGGTCCTGATTTAAATGTTGGCGTGGTCCCATTGAGAGACAGTGGAGTTTCGACTTTTGTCGCGGCGCGTAGCAACGCGGGTTACCGTGGGCTAGCGCGGCCGCGCGGCTCGCACCCTCTTGGTCCTCTTGCTTACGGTGGTGAAGCGGAAGGGCGTGTGGTCCAGCTGCTCGCCCGGTGGGAGCCTCTTCATGAAATGGACGTCCTGCTGGTTGAGAAGCGTGTGTGGACCTCGGCGAGGGCGCCCCCTCTTGGTGAAACCCACGTACCAGCCCGCATATCGGGCCGACATTAGCGCCGTGTAGTTGTTCTCCAGAACCATCTCCACAAAGACGCAGTCTGGACTACGATTACTGGCCTTCTGGGATGCAGATCCGAAACGGGACATAAACACAAAGACAGACACACGTAGTAAACATGCATGAAGTCCATCCACAAAGAAGGGTAAACATCCGTCAGTTTGTACCACGTTCATGCAGACAGTGAATTGAGAACACTGTGGCTAACACAGAGATGGGTCACCTTGCCTACAAGTTTGCCCTTGCGGTTCATGCACAGGTAGTAGTTGGTCTCCTTCCCCCTGATGCGCACCTGGCTGCCGAAGGTGTCTGTCTCCACTACGAGCTGGGCTTGTTAAGGGACAGACAGACACATACACAGACAGATGGACATTACAAAAGAAAATGAGTCTGCTTCTCATGCTGTTCAGAGCTAACCCACCTATCGCAGGAGGTGTGCTAACGTTTAATGCAAAGGATGTTAATGTAAATATTTAAACATCTGAGAAAATATGTGTTTTGTTTGTTTTTGCTCTTGAAAGCTACTTGATAAGCTCAGACTTCCATTGCACACTATTACTGCTAGTTGATTACTGCTAATCTTAAGCATGTACTACTTTGTAAATGTATTTCGCTCCATATGTACGACCATATGTACACAGTTGATTAGCAGTTTTTGAGAAATGTATTAGTTCCTTTTAATGGAAATTTGGAATAGGAGAAAGGTGTCAGAGCAGAGAGATGAGAGGGCAGGATGTTAACATTTCAGAAGCATCACCTTGGTTTATGGTTATTATAATTGATATACAGAAGTAAAGAAATGCGGCAAATTACAATTAAAGTATTAATGTGATATTTCTACATGGGGTTACTGTTTATACACAGATGAATCACATTCATTTCTAACACTAATATATTTTCAGGATGGTTTAAGAAAGAATTTGAATAACTGTACATATACACATGGAGAGGAAGGCCTGGTTCTGACATTAACACAGCAGCTGTAGTGTGAGTGAGTGAGGGGGAGAATCTAGAATGTTTGAGCAGATTAAACTCTGGTATGACTGACAATCGCTTCCCTGATTGGCACAGTTACTGATAACCGTTATGCTGGCCTGGGTCAGTTCAATACTCGGCTTCAATACTGACCTGTACTGACTGACTTATCAAGTTTTTTAAAACCATGTACCTTGTGTTAAGTATTATATAAAATACATAAATATATTTTCCTCCCAAGAGGATCATATTAGTCATTTACTAAGTGCTTCTCTGTGTGTGTGTGTGTGTGTGTGTGTGTGTGTGTGTGCGCGCGCGCCTGTCTCACGGGGGGTGAGCCTGTTTAAAGATAAAGCCCTAAAATGGCTCCTAGATGACCTTAACGAGCACAAGGGTCATTACAAATCAATAAGCTCTTTCACCTCCCTCCTCTCTCTCCTCTCATCCCTCCATTCTCTCTCTTGCCCTCTCTCTTCTCTCCTTTCTCTCCTCTTTTCCCTCACATCCCCACTTCCCTCTTGCCCCTCCTGCTCTTTCCATCACTGTCTCTTTATTACCTGACATCATAACTGAGTTAAGAAAGTGAAAACTGTAATGAATAAATAAAAACGCATCAGCTAAATACACAAAGCCACATTATGAGGGCCTGTGTGAACATAAGTGTGACTGAGTCTGGTAAAGTCACTCCGATATGGGTACGTATCATCTTTCAGCTTTTTCTATTGATTGTGTGGCTTTGTTGTGCGCTACACAGCATTCAGAGGGACTGGGGGCTGCACGGATGGAGGGATGGGTGGAGGGATGGGTGGAGGGAGAGATGGGATGTAAGATGAAGGTGGGTGAGTGTGGCTACAACAGTGAAGGAGGGGGGGGGGGGGGGGGGGGTGCTGTTTAAAACCACTGGAAAGAAAAGCCCATAGGCGGAAGGCAGGATCAATGGAGAGATCAATGAGGAGATGAGTTTCTACCACTCTACCACCCAGAGCTGACGGGGCTCTCTCCATCCCTCCATCCCTCTCCTACAGGCCCCCCTCCCCCTCGCCGTGAATCACCGTGGCAGCAGTCGCTGAGCTCTGTGTTCCACACACAAGTTCCTCACTACCTTTTTCCTATGTGTGTCTGTCTGTCTGTACCACAGAATAAGCAAGATCTTATTTGCCTTCGAGTCTGTTTGCCAACATCTTGCCTGCAGATGGATACTTTGCTTTCTGTCATTTTTCTGCCCTTTCCTGTACAGTCCAAAAAAAACATCCAAAAAAAAAAAAAAAAGACCAAGACGGTGCGTCAGACAGCAAAGGGGAGAGAATGAGGAGAAGAGATAAGACGCGGAGTGAAGGGCAGACAGAAAGTCAGAGTTGTTCAATGCAGCCGGACGTGACTAGAAACTTGGGTGGGTGTGCGTGCGTGTGCGTTCTTACCGAATTTGTCTCCGTCCTCCCCGCGGGCGCTGACCTTGCGGCCCAGGACCTGCACGTGTTTGCAGCTGGTGCGGCTGTAGAGCTGGTAGACTCGCGGCTGGCGCCGGCTCATCGGGTCTCGTGCACGGGTCTGGTTCTCCACGTGCACGCTGAAGTTCACACCATCGACTCCGAACACCTGCAGAGACGGGAGCAAACGTGCAGACGCGCGTTATCCCCGCAGAGGCAGAAGCGCACACACACAGGTGTGTTATCTCCTTCTTTGCTCCGCTCAGAATCCGTCTGCTTCTCCCTCCGTTCTCACAAAAGTAAATCCTTGTGCGGTTCACTTACGATAAAAGACGATAGAATCGTTTGGAACACACGCAGACTCTCACACACTCACCTGCAGAGGATTACACATCACCAGCATCATCTGGACACACCTGGAAGAGAAAGATCAGAATTAACAGAAGAATCAGAAGAAGAATGAACAACATTACTCCTCCCCCTTTTTGTCCGTCTTTGTCGTTCAAAACCAGACCCGAGACCTGCTTCAATTCATCGATGTGAAGGCTCACCACAGAGGTCATCGTATAGGGCATCTGGAGGGAAATACCCCAGTGACCCCGGCAATGACCTCATGATGGTCATGCTGCTGTGCTCCTGCACCTCTGTTCCTGCCCTGTCTGGAGTCTCTTATAGTCATGGTCCCTCGAGACAGTTTGGCTAGATCTTAGAAGGGCTGCGATGTTAATAACAATAAGCTGACGACTCCTTTCTCTACCTCCCGGAGAGCTGAAGGTTAATTCTGTCAGAATGGTAAACGAGTGCTGATCTCCCTAGTCACCTCAGCCGAGTGGGAGAGGGTGGATGGGAAGGGAGGGTGCTGTGATTTTGGACGCAGCCGTGCTCTCCTTCCTGCTCTGTCTGCCATCTTTAATCTCCTCACTTCGGGAGAGGAAAAAGTTGACATTTGAAGCGTAACTCGCACTAGCCTGGAAACTCGGGCTCATGCGACTAGCATTTGGGCCGCGTTAAGAGGGGGCGGCTGTGGGCCCGGAGGCTGCAGTGAACCCCGACCGGGGGCCCTCCTGCCAGTCCGCTGGTCTCCAGACGGCCCGGCGGTATGACGGGGCCTTCACAGAGGACAGGGCTCGGTTATCAAACGTGTGTTTTCTTCGTCAGATGATGCAGCAGAATAAGTGCTGCTGCTATTTCTCTAGAAATCCCAGACAAAAAACACACAGAGGCCCCAGACAAGGAAGGAAGACGACTCATGGCAGTGCCCCTCTACACGATGTCAAATACTAGAAATAACACATTATGCACATACTATATTCTATGATGAAGATAAGTTGGTGTCTCTGAAAGGAAGCACTCTGGCTCACTGCTCATGGTCCTAGTGCCCCCCCCCCCCCCCCCCCCCCCCCCACAAGTTCCCATACCTTTTGCCTCCTGTAACACTTGCAGGTCAGGGGTGATCTCTTTAGAAACAGGTGAGACTGAGTAAATGTTAAGCAGGTCTGTAGGTACTGTGATTCTCCTCAGAGGCCCAGAACCATTACTGCCCCATTACTGTTAATGTTGTGCTAGAACTGCCATCGTAATTTCTAACCATACCAAATTTGGCGTGTTACTAACATTTCTTACAGTTGACTCAAAGTTGGCTTTGATGTTTTACTGCAGCGTTTCCCAACCCAGCCCTCAGGGTCCTGACCGAGCAATTAAGAACACAGAATATCTGGTGTGGCTGTACTGGGACCCAGCATAGAATAAAAATGTGTACTGCTCTGGGGGTGCCTGAGGACTGGGTTGGGAAACCCTGTCTTCACACACAGTGGATCAGAACAGAGCAGGAATACACTGACTCCAGATCAGCTTTCCACATCCTGTCCTGCTGAGATCGGCTCCGGTTAGGCATGGGAAGGGCTCGCTGTGCAGTCCAATGAAGTGTATCGGAGTGTATGTGCCAACGTGGCTGGAGGGGCTCCAGGGATGTGTGTTCCCTGCACTGTGAGGGAGCGTGTGTGTGCACACGTGTTCTGTGGTGTTATGTGTGTGCACACAAGTGTGCTCCAGAGATGGGTGTGGCCTCGTTTAAATGGTTGATCAGCCCACTACGAGAGGAAAAACCTGAGGTTGATCACATATTCCCACCACCCTGTGCCTAGCGACCTATTACACACACATACTCACTCTCTCTCCCCACCTCTCCTCTGCTGTCTTACCTCACTTTGGTTTGTCATACATTCTTTTCCTTTATCACTTTGTACACCCAGTAATTGGTGAATAACTAAATGAGAACCTCCCCAGTCACCCCATACCTCTTCTCTCTGTCTGTTTATCTCGCTCTCAAATCTGTCTGTGTTTATCTCGCTCTCACGTCTGTGTTTATCTCACTCTCACATCTCTCTCTGTGTTTATTTCGCTCTCACATCCATCTGTTTATCTCACCCTCACATCTCTTTCTGTGTCTCTCTGTGTTTATCTTGCTCTCACATCTGTCTGTGTTTATCTCGCTCTCACATATGTCTCTCACTCTCACATCTCTGTTTATCTCGCTCTCACGTCTCTCTATTACCTCAATGCTGATATAGGCTGTAGGTGGGAGTCAACTGGCATGGCCAGTAGCAAACAAAAATAGTCTCTAGAACAATAGAGAGAGAAACGGGTCTCTAGTCATTTCTGATTTTCCTCCTTACTAGTTCCCTCCTAACCCTCTATGATGGAGAGGCTGTGTGTGTGTTGGGGGGGGGGGGGGCACGCATGTCCTTAAGAAGCCCTCCAATTCCAGCAGTGCAGCCTCACTGAGGATCCAGGAATTCTCTCTCACTCCCATCCAGGCATTTTCTCACTGGTCGCTGACGCAATAGGGCACCCAAGCAGTGACCATGGAGATTCCTAGTCCGTGATGAGATGATCTCTTTGAATTGTGACTGGGCTGTGGCTTTAGGAGATTATTTATGATCTCTTCTGCGATGGCGATAAGCCGGTAGTCTGCGTGTTATCATGTGCGAGTCAGCTGGAGCCGATTACTTGTTTACATCCGAAAACGAACACCTTATTATGACATCACTTCCATAGAGGTCAACGGAGGGCAGCCTGACAACATGAGGAGGGGAGCTCCAGAAGAAGGTGGAAGGGAAGAGATACGAAAGGAACATGTTTCTCATCCCGTCATTTTTAATCTCTCTTCTTCTCTCCCTTCCTCTCTCATGTTTCTCTGTCTGGTGTTAGGAGAAAGGAAAGACTCCCCCACACTGTGTCAGCTATGAAGAGATATGAGAGAGAGAGAGAGAGAGAGAGAGAGAGAGAGGGAGGGAGGGAGAGGGAGAAGGCAGAGGGAGAATGAGGATGGGCAGCTGGCAGCTGCACTAGAGCAGACACACAGATGCTCAACACACACTTCTACTCCCTCCCATACATCTTTAATGAAGAACACAAAAACACACAAATCACTTCTCACATGAAATCTTTTTCTACACAACCTACAATGTACACTGATACAGTGTTTGAGACTGTACATGAACCTCACCCTAGATGAAGAGCACCACTCTCGCCATGTCAAACAATACACCACACAGCTATGTGGACCACCCATATTCCTCTACGTTGATCCTCTATTCTGAAATAACAGGTGTGTCTTTCAAACCCTTAAAGAATTCGACTGCATTCTGGTAAAATGTACATTCACATCTCTGAGGAGGCAAACCGGTCAAATACATATGGAACATGTCCCTATCCAGTGGCACGTCTCCATGGCACTGTGGTCGTCCTGACACCCCCCGAATACACGCTGTCCCAGTTCTCCCACTATGCTACCACTGACCCGCCCCAGTCAGAACATTTGACTACTTATTAGAATATTTGCTTTATTCAGAACAGCTGTTTTAATATCTAGTGTATGGAGCAGCTGCTCAGCTTTTTAGTGTGCTGATATTTTTAAAAATAGACCACTATTCAGTTTAAATGGTTCCATCTGAGCTTGAAGAAAATCCCATTTGGTCTGTAAGGGATTTGGAACGTCAACAAAAATACTTTAAACAGGGAGGCAATTCCATATGGATTCTTTATCAAAGGATTCAATTTTTTTGGTTATTACCTGGTTTTGTGACATTTACTTTCCTGCAACCATATGTAAACGGTTCTCTTTTTGTTAGGAGTGCTATGATGAATTCCTAACAACTTCAGCTGTTCCTGGTGGTCGTTTTTAGAAGACAGTGATGTTTATCTAATATTATTAGATTATGTCATCTCATACGGCAGTGAAGCACTTTATACACAGATGTAATACAAGTACCTTACACACCACTAATGTATCGCCCCATTTGTGTAGTTCTGTGTGACTTTTGAGGACAGCAACCTATTAAGCAATCCAACAAACCACATACATAAATATAAATGTTCACAGACACACACACACACTGCAGAGTGTGGTTCAGTGGTCCCTCCACAAGCGGTCCTTTCAACAAACATTATCCCTCGCTAAAACAAAATCCTCTCCATTGTGTCAGTTTCTCTCACACTTCAATCTTGCTCGCTCTCTCTCTCTGTCCCTCTCATCTCTCTTCCTCTCTTTCCCTCCTGACCTTATGAACTTACACTTGTTCTCTCCGGCAGAGAGAGACAGAAGACTGAACGCAGAGGCACATTATGGAGAGGAAGTCAAAGTGAGGCAGAGGGAGACAAATGCTTCAGATGTTTGAATGGTGCTGCTGGAAAAAAACAGTCTGAATGAACTGGAATGAATTGACCAGTTTTCCCATAACAAGCCCAACTGATTCATCCTGTCCTCACGTGGTCCCGAACTGGCCCAGTATGTGTTTGCTCTCTGGCTGCCCCCGAGTACCTGCACCCGCCATGTATAACTGGAAACTGCCAATGGTCTTGAACAGTGCGGGATGCGTGTGTCTGTATATCTTGTGGGCTTTCTACCTTTCCGCAGGGTCCCTGACTTTGTATGTATCACTGGCAGTCTTCCCTCAGCAAGCTGGCCTAGAATGAACGCCTGCCGGCCGTATAGCTGTTCGCACTGGGTTTATATCTGAACAGACTGGTTCAATATGTCTGCGCCCAGGAACGCAGCGGCGTGGGTCTGGTGTATATGGAGCGATCAGAGACATGTGCTGACTGACTGCCTGTGCGTTTGTGGTCTGCATGCACCTGTGCACGCATGCTTCCTCCGCACCTGCAGACCACACGGGCGGCCGAGCATGGCGGCCGGCCGCTGGAAGGCACCTCCTGCGTCTGCGGGCCAGACCCACACCTGCGGCAAGCCATGTGGCGCTTTACAATAACCCGCGCACATCTGTACATACAGGTCGGGATTCAACTGCTGCTGCCTGCGTGTGTACGCATACTGCCTCTGCATTGATTCGTGCTGTCTGGATATGTCCTGCTGCTGGCAAACATTAGCTGCGTATTCTTTGCAAGTAATTGCATATATAGACACACTACCTCAACATACAAAAGTGTGTCCTGCGTGCCAGTGTTGACTCCTTTTGCCTCAAACCATATGGGCACCATGAATTCATCTACAAACACTCCATGTAAGTTATATAGCATGCATTAGGCCACATTGTTCCACTATGTTATTTTGTTTGGTATATAACATATTTACTGGCAACCTATACACCTACATTTTCCCCAACACAGTGAAATCTTTAGCTACCTATGTCTTCTGACGCGTCTACGCGTACTCATGTGTCTGTAACCTGTGGCTGCACTTCATGCATACTCAAGCATGTGTACCTCTGAATACATTTCCTAAGCCTTTCTGACAGTATGCACTGCCAGTGCGCATATTCAAATGAGTGTACTAATTATTGGCATTCCTGTGCAGTCTTGAAAGAGTGATGTTAATATGCATCTTACTGTGTGACTTCTGGCCAGTGTGCACAGGGTGTTTTTCCTATCATAAGGGCATTCATGCGTGCTATCTCCATATTTATGCGACCCGCTCACAGGCGCGCTGCCTGCTGTGTGCTGGCTGACCGCTGTGTGTGTGTGTGTGTGTGTGTGTGTGTGTGTGTGTGTGTGTGCGCGCTTCATGTACCTGCCAACACGGGCAGCGCAGGTGAAAATGGCTCTGAGCGTGCGGTAAGAATTCTCAGCTGTTCAAACAACACTGTTACGCTGAGAGAGGGAGAGAGGAGGAGAGATAGAGGGGGGAAAAATCCTTTTCGGCTGCAACTTTGGATTCTCCCTGTCCCTCCCAAACCACAGTGAGTCTGCAGCCAGCCGGAGAGAGAGAGGGAGAGGGGAAAAGAGGAGAAACTAGAGGGAGGGGAAGAGGAGAGAAGAGAGAGGGGGATCTGGGAGCACTTACTCTACAGTGTTCTGTGGTCTGGAGCCAAGACAAGCAAGGCAGTGTGACATCATCAGACCTGAGACAGGATTTGTCCTAAAGGCGTTGGTGTGTGGAGTCGAGCTCAGTGAGGTGGAGTTCCATCCCAGATCACCCCTGACACTCTTCCCTCTACACCCCCTTCAAGCGGAGTAGACTCTCCGCCCCGCCTGCAAAAAAATCCTTTACCGACTGTCTGCCGGATCGGTGAGGCGGACCCCGGAAAAAGCCCAGCTCATCAGTCCACCGTGTCCTCTCAGCGTCACGATCGTGGGGTACCGTCCACATGTGCGAGACGGGCTAGGGTCTCTGGCTCGAGACTGCGCACGCGAGACTTCAGAGTGCTGAAACGCGAGGGTTAAACTTAGCTGGACGGATCCCACCGCACCTCTGCCATCTGCGCAGCAGGGCTTGGCTCGCACACATGCACCGAGGTCTTGTGGCTGCGGTTTCATACGAGCGTCGCACAAGCGTACTGTGGTCCTGCGTTCAGAAGAGACACGCACGTGTTCACACAGCAAACCCCAAAGATCGCCTATCACCGATCACCCATCACATGGTTTACGCTGCACTTTGACTCCAGCTTAACCTCACCTCTCAATCACATGTCTGGGCCATTAATATCAGACACACTTGACAAAGCTTTGCTTTTGCGGTCCCTGACTGATTTCTACAATACAGAGCGGCTTTTCAAATGGACCACTTGCTCCAAAATGTTCGTTTTTGGGTTTTTTTTAGACAGACAAAGTTCTGTCTGTCCTATCAATCTCATAAAAGGCCTTTTCACATTGCCGTGCCATGCAGATCTAAACTAAACTCTGCTCAGCTCTGTACAGCAGGCTGTGAGTTGTAGAAGTCCGTCTGGGACGAGCGTGGACGTGTTGTAAGTGGCAGCCGTTTCCTGCTGGAGAGTTCCAGCAGACGGCAGCTGGGTAGCTCACTCTACCCAGACAGCAGATAAGGTGCCAGCTCCGTGCCTGCTGCTTCAGACATCCTTGAGCGCTATTAGATAATTTGAGAGCTCTGGATGGGAGGGGAGGAGGAGGAGGAGGACGAGGGGGACCGGCTGTCTGGGTGGAGCAGAAGATCAGTGCCTTCACAGGTGGAGAAAGAAATGATAACCACCTCAAGATGACTGCCATGTGGGAAGAGATGGGGGGGGGGGGGGGGGGGGGCTGACACAAGCAGAATAAAGAGAGTGCAGGCAAACTGGTCTGCAAACGTGCTCCTACAGTTTATTTTGATTGGATGAGGCATTCTTACCTGAGACCATGTCTGATTGACATCTGTGACCATGGTAACCCAGAGGGAGTGATGTCATTTCATCATTATGTATGCAAGACTTACAGTTAGTCATGTCAAGTGAAGCGTGTAGAAAATGTGTGATTCCAAACAGCTTTTTATAGAGTAAATATTTTAAGTATTACAGCGTAGGAAACGATTCGTGTTAACACGCATTTACAGTCATTCAACATTAGGTAATTCACAACATTAATGACTTACAAGACAGCCAGCGTGGAGAGAAAGGACCACATTGCTCCCTGCGCCGCGACACGACGTCGCTCTGCGTCTGTCCGCTCGGTAGGTCCGAGTCGCTCTGTGCGCCTTGAAAAAAAATCACGCGCCGGGTCAGCACCGTTGATTCCGCTCCGTTTACTGCAGCTTGTATAATCCGACGGATGGACGGAAAGGTCACGAGGTCAGCGGACGCTCCCGGTGGTACCGGCGGGGTGCATAGCTTCCTCTTGAGAAGGAGGTGTGTTAGTAAGGAGCGCACGGTTAGCGGCGCTAAATGTGCCACCGTGACCAACAAACGCTAGCGGCTGTAACGGCGGCTGTAACGGCGGCTGTGGTTGCGCGGTTGGTAACGGGTAGGGGCGGGGCAGACTCCACTGGAGGAGGGGATCAGAGTTGGGGCATAACAGCTGTATTCCCCAGGGTGTGGAGAACAGGTGAAGGGAAGTTCAACCACTGCAGAGACCTGCGCCTCCGCGATGCTTCCGTCAAAGGCAATAAAACTTTCCCGGTGTGGGGATCACCCAGAAGTTTCTTTGGGACGAAACAGTCGAAATTAAACCTTTTTTGCGCCAAGTAATCCAAGCACGAGACGAGCAGCCTCTTTTCAGTCTGTTCTTTGAGTTTTACATTCACACACTTGCTTCGACGTCTTCTCCAGTTTACACCGGTGGGTAACTTTTTTATGCTGCACGACTGATCTACGTCTTTTTAGAAGTAATATATTCCCCAGGACGGAAAAGAACAAACATGAGAAAGCGGGGAACGCACCGGTAACCGGAGACAGAAAGCGGTAGCGCAAACGTGGGAGCTTTATTCCGTACAAGGCGAGATTAGGCACCGTGCGAGGTGGAGTACCTGGACAGTGGGGAGACCGGGCAGAGGCGCATAGGACTTCGGTTGCCGTAATTTGGGCTCGGTCATGGCTGCGCCTTTCGGCGGGGTCAGAGAGTCCGCTGCGCTGGGAACGCTGGGAACACTGGTAGACAGTGCCCGGTTGACTGTAGGAGAGCCCGGAGCGGTCCAGTTCAGAGGATGGAGGGAAAGTGTTAAGAGCCCCAATTGAAGGAGCGAGGGGGGAGGGAGGCGGGGGCGTGGAGGAGAACAGGAACAGCTGCGACGGAGTGGCGGGTCCAGTCACCCGCGACTGTGCGGAAGTGACAGCGGCCCTCTGCACCTGATTTCCCGGACTGCAGAGCGCGTCTCAGCGCCGGCGGCCTGGCGACGGTTCTGCTGGAGCTCCGACACAATACCAGCCAAAAACACAGGGCGATGACATCACCTCCAAAATGTTTGAAGGGGAAAAATGCAATCCGAGATTTTATTTTATTTTTTCTTTAATGGAGAAAGTTTACAGTCCCCTTAAGTAACGACCTAAAGTCTACAGCAGCTGCAGAAAGCGAGGTTTTCGGGTCGAAGAAAACTGATCTTTTCGGAGATTTCTTTGCGCGTGCGGATTAGTAGGCTGTCCGTGCACTTGAAACGAGCGTCCACTTAAAAGAGTGACGGACGGTACCCCGAAGTCTCGCCACCTCCTCTTCTTCTGTCTCTTTCATTCACAAACTAAAACCGAAAACGCTGGGGAGAATATATATATGCAGAGGAGAGTATATTTCCCACTGGGTCGCACTCCGTGCTGGTGCATTTCGCGATGTGTTACTGGCAAGCGTTTCCCCTGCAGCTGTTCCTGCGATGTGAACCTACGGAGAAGCGGCGAGTCGGCGAGAGCGAAAAAACTAACTCAAAAAAAAAAAAAAAAAAAAAAAAACAGAACAAGATTTTAACAGCGGCAGATCAATCCACCCTTCTTCCCCAACCCCCTCTTTCTCTCCGCTCTGCCTCTCTCTCTCTCTCTCTCTCTCTCTCTCTCTCTCTCTCTCTCTCTCTCTCTCTCTCTCTCGCGTTCGCTCTGCCTTAAGCACCCTTGCACTTTATTGGATCCAAACGAGATTAGTCAGCCACTGTGATGCCGACTGACTAGAGCGAAAACATACTCGCTAATGCCCATGTGTGCGCACAGGAGACGCGCGAAGGGCGCAGTAGTGTCTGTCCCAACGGGGCGCCTTGTGTTTCTGCGCTATTGGCACTGCGCTAACACCAGGGAGACGCTGAGAAACGAGACTCCCGGGACTGCGCGACAGCGCCCTGGCGCTCACAAACTCTCCTTTAAGGTGGTTTAAAAAAAGAGACGCCGGTGTTGCACTTAAAACCCGAACCTCGAGATTCTTAGCGCACAGAAAAGCGGCCCCAACTGCAGCTGCCTCGAGGTGTTCCAGTTCTCTCGCGCGAGGATTTAAGCGCTTTTGAAAGTGATGTATTATGATTCTTCGTTTCATAACTGTAAAAGTTAAGAGGGGAGAGTGAAGGGGACGGGAGACGGTTCGTTTGAAAGCGAGAGGGAGGTATGTAAGCATAGGGTCCGATCCAAAACGAACATTTCTCAGGGAATTCGGCAGCTACGCCCGCTTTACCCCCCAGCCCCCCCCCCCCCCTCACCGCGACAGAACCGCAGACGGTCAGCCAAGCCAACACTCTCCCTTCCTCTTCAGACCCCCCCCCACCCTCTTCACCACCACCACCACCACCACCTTTTTTCTGCCTTTCTCACACTTCTTTTAAGCATTGTGTATTTTCTCTCTCTCTCTCTCTCTTTCTCTCTCTCTCTTTCTCTCTCTCTCTCTCTGTCTCTCTCTCTCTCTGTCTCTCTGTGTGTGTGTGTGTGTGTGTGTGTGTGTGTGCGCGCGCGCGCGTGTGTGTGGGTATGTCTGTGTCCCAGGAACTACGTGCATGTAGGAAAGAGGGTTATTAATAGTGGTGCATCAGGGACAGTAGTTAGTCAGTGAATTGGACTTACAGGTCAGCTTTCTGGTATTCTCCACCCAGACACGCACTCACAAACAGTTCACACGTACTTCACATTCACACTCACGTTCTGGGCTGGTCTCTAATCTGTCAGACCATAGCTCACTTCATTATGACCGGATTGCTCCTTGTCTGACTTCTCCCACTTTATGAAGAATGTGTTGTTGAAGGAAAGGTTGTTTGTCAGGGGAACGCAGAGCATGAGGAGGGTGGTAGACAGGGAGAATAGAGGCAAATAAGGTCCAGTATAAATCCACCTGATGTACAGGCTCTGGTGCCCCGTGGTCTTTTCAGCAACCATCAGACACGAGCTCCAGGTGTTCTTCGTTTTTACCTGAAGTCACCACTAGGGGGAATCAATATGGGAGAAACAGCTGACCATGCCTAACAATACCTGTTTCTAAAGAATATAAAGAATACCATGCTCCTTATGTCCTAAACGTGGCGTTACTTTGTCTACTGAGGTAAGCTGTGTGCTAGACCACTTAACACACCTGGGCAGGTGATTGCAATGTTGCAGTCTCACTGAAGTAGAGGAAGGAGACCCTGGGAGTCTCACCGATGCGCCCTAGAGAGATAATCTGTAATCAGAAATATCAGGCACATTGATTCTACCATTAATGATAAGTCATCATTAACAATAGCTTTCTATTACTTTGTAACACACACACACACACACACACACACACACACACACACACACACACACACACACACACACACACACACACACACACACACACACACAAAACAACTCTTTAGAGGAACCACAGGGTGTCTGATGAATGTATTATGGAGTGTAATATATTTTTTTGCCTTTCCAGACTACAACAATAGAATGTATATTACACCATTGATCAATCATACCAGAAAACTAATACTTTATTTATGTCTCCATTCAATAGCACTCATTTCAGGAAATTCATGGTTTATAAGTTCAAAGTTCAAGCTCACAAGTGATGTATTTCTTGTATTTCCAACAGATGTTTTAGTCAGGTGGCTTCATTTGACCTCATTCTGTTCCTTCATTTGTTCTCCTCTTCATTCTGCTCTGTGTCTTTAATTCCTCATCCAGTCTCTTCTCTCATTCTCCTTTGGCCTTTTCATGAGGAGTGTGGCCAGAGTATTGATTGCCCATGTCTTTGCTTTTGCAGCCTCGGGTTATTGATCTTTGGCTGAGACGTTTTACACTCACACTCTCTCTTCCTCCCGCTCTCTCTCTCTCTCTCTCTCTCTCTCTCTCTCTCTCTCTCTCTCTCAGATACACACACTACCATGATTCCAGGCAGTATTGTCTTTGTTTGAGATGGCGTGCTCTGCAGAGGGCAGTGATGTGAGAGGTGTCGACTGTTGAGTCTGTCTTGGACGTGTGTTTGGAAGTCTCTCTCTCTCTCTCCTTCTCTTTCTCTCTACTCTCTTTCTTTCTCTCCTTTTCTCACTCTCCCTTTCTCTCTCTGCCTCTCTGTCTTCTCTTTCTCCCTCTCTCTCCCTCTTTCCCCTGTTTCTCTATCTCCCCCCTGCACTGGGTTCAGCTCTGCAGGCGTTTTCTGAAGCCTGTTCAATACTGCCATTCTGTCCTGCAATTAACATCCATCAGCCCAAGTCAATAGAGGTCCAGCCAGACAAAGACCTAAGAGTTCCTCTGCGACTGCAATGGCTGTGTGTGTGTGTGTGTGTGTGTGTGTGTGTGTGTGTGTGTGTGTGTGTGTGTGTGTGTGTGTGTGTGCGTGTGTATATATTCATTCATGCATGTGTGTTTGTGTGTGTGTGTGTGTAGGTTCAAGGCTCCAAAGCTGTCCTTCTCACATATAAAGCCTTCCACGTGTCTAGATACACACACACACACACACACACACACACACACACACACACACACACACACACACACACACACACACACACACAAACTACCAAAAAAACCTACTATCCCTATTGAGGTCCAGCATTTGTAGTCATGTCAGGACTGCTGTAGGCCTTAGCTTAAGGTCAAAGTGTTAACAGGACTTAAGTGTGGCTGTTGCCAAGTGCAAGTGTTTGGTGGTGGTTGGGGTGCAAATGTCAGGGTCCTGTGTGGGGGTTTTCCGGCTTTGTCTTTTTGTCCTTTTATTTGATACTGTCACATGTCTGCTCTTGTGTTTCCCACATATATGTTACACAAGCCTATTTATGCTACATGAGTTTGTTTAGACAGATTCTTCTAAATTCCAGATGAAGATGTGTTTTATTTCAATATGTCACTAGACTGTATAGAGATATACTCTTTAGATAGAGATCAGCACGTCATTGGCTGTAGAGTCTAAAATGTGATCTGTGTTTTGGATGCAGGGTCAGCATGGGGTGAAGTGTTCCAGGTAGTGTCCTGTTCACCTTCAGGGTTATCACTAAGAGCAGGCACGCAAAACAGCTCTTCTGACCAAACAGAGTGTGTGTGAAGACCGGGCCAGTGCAACAGCCATTACAGTTTGGAACCATAACCTTATGGTTCTTGTTAGAAAGGCACTTGATATAACGGCTGTTGAAGCGCGTCATATCTCATCATAAAGTGGTTATCTGAAATGAAATTCCTTTTATCAATAAGCCCCTAAATCTAAACTGTTCCCCCAAGTGTAAATGTATGAGACAGATTATTAAGTGTCTTTGATGGTGGGCTCTGTTGAAAATGTTGGCGAGCGTAATGCATTCAGCACCACTCTTTGAAATGAGAACCTGTTAGCCACTTGTAGCGTGGGCTGGGACAGCTGTGTGTTGAACAGGGCAGGAATTAATTAGCATGCGATGCGCGTGCATGCGTGCGTGTGTGTATGTGTGTGTATGTATGTATGTATGTATGTGTATATATATATATATATATATATATATATATATATATATATATATATATATATATATATATATATATATATAATATATTGCCATGCAGAGATGAAGGAGGTAGGACAGAGAGAAAAAAATATGAGGGTGGAGGGGGTGAAATATTGTTTTTATTAGTGACTATGTTGGTGGCGGGGTGCCGGCCCTTGAGCTGTGAGATTAATCCAGGAAAAGTGATGGAGCGTTGCTTCATGTTTGGAACCCGTCACAGCTGTCTCGAGGGACGAGCAGGATGAGGGATAACTTTTCTCACTTGTGCCATGAGGCTCTTGTAAAAGAAAAAGTTTAAAGTGATAACTCCAGCATGTGCTTTTGGATAGCCACCAATGACATGCAACAGCGTGTATTCTCTTCCCCTGTGATCTGAGTCCACTCACAGTAAGTATCACTAGGTTTTGGCACTAGGTTTCCAACAAGCTCTCATTGATGTGATCTCCACCTGGCTGCTCTACTCTGATGATCTACATGCTTTCCTACAGAACCGTCTATTTCTGTAGGACATATCAGATGAGGTAGATGAAACGTTGGTGATGAAACGTGGTCTCTGGTCACCTCCTCTACAATGGCTCGGCTCCAGCGATCAGATAGGCCATGGCGTTTTGGTCTCCTGGTGGTACTGAATGTGTCAGGCTCTGTTCTAGCCAGTCAGTGATTGAGAAAAGCCAACATGTGCTAGCTTGCACTATCATTAAATGAACCATATGACACATGGGACTGCAGTTAAAATATGAGTTTCGGGATTCATTTCAGGATTTTAATCACATCCATACCTGTCCATGATAGGTCCAATTACTTTAGCCAATCATTTGGCAAAGTTTTTTTTTATATGGAGACTGACTGGCAACTTTATTTGTGATTCACCAAATAATAATCGTCAATTTATGCATCCTAACACATTCAGCGGATGCTTACGTGGTGGTAAATGTCCCCGTAAATCCTCTGGCTCTGTGGCCTGTTGATCTTCGTTCCTCCATGAGCACAAGCACTCTGATGTTTGCAGCTGGCTTCAGAATGTTCAGAGAAAACAGGCACGAGCCAAATGAACTCCTCTAAATGGAGGAGAACGCGTGAGGTACTCGCCAGCAATTACTAACAGGTATGGCACACCAACCCAAACGCTTGGATACGTTGGCGAGATGTTGAAGGGCGAATGGGGGAAGGCCCAGTCAGAGACTAGAGTCCAACGAGCTATGCGAGGCAGGAGGATGGATGGGCAAGCATCTAATTAACAGCAGGTATTGTTTTCCAACAGCTGTCTGGGTGTGAAAAAAGCCTGCAGGCAGAAATACCAAAGTGACTTCACTCCAGCGCGAGGCCCGAGGCCGGGAACTTGTCCTATACAGCACCAGGGCATTGAAAAATAAAGCAATGTAGTTGTGCCAGCAATGCAAGTCTCTATAGAGTGTACCACACGGAAGCATATCCTTCTGCTCAACACACTCTCCTCTGATCATCTCTACTCTACCTCTCCTCTCCTCCCTTCATCTTCTCACTTCCTCTGCTACCTGTTCCCTCCGTTCATCTTGGCAGTAGTGTGAACAAAACCGATCTCGTATTGCTCATGACCCCTGCGGTGAACCGGGAGTCCTGCGAAGGGGTGTGTGTTCCTGTGCTCTGTGCGATCGCCCTGCTTGTATGGGTGTGTGTGTGCGTGCATGTGCAGATGGTAGGTGGTAGATTGGCGTGGGCTGGGGGCTCAGGGCATGTGCCGTGTCGCTGTAAGACGTATGGTATGACTATGTATATTTAGAATATGAGGTCAGGGCTGTGCGTCCTGCATTCCATGGACTGGATCAGCCTTGATGAGGAAACCAGATGTGGTTTGTGTTGGATTCTGAAGCTTGCATGTCGTTTTTTTTCTTCTTCTCTCTCTCTCTTCTTCACTTCTTCTACTACTTAATCTTCTTTTGCCATTTTGCTTCATGAACAAACTGTGACTAGGAGTCCACTGATCCCTCCTGCCTCGGCCAATCACTCTTCTGTCCACACTCACATCGTCCAATCGGCTCTCCCCACTTTCGTCTCACGCCGTCGTTTTATTTTGTGAGCTGGTCATCCAACTGGGTAGAGGGCAGAGGAGGAAGGCTAATGTTTACGAAAGTCTTTAATGTGCTATGTAATTATTCTGGCAACTCCTCACCTTATTACTCACGCCAGTGAAACACCTTCAAATCTCCCCACCTCAGGGAGAGAGGCGAAACGATTTCAGCTTTCCATCTCTCACTCAAGCTCTCTGCTTGCTCCAACATTCTTTCTCTGATCTTTGTTTGCTCATCTTTTCTTTTTTTTGCCCTGATTTCTTTTCTTCTTCGGCGTCCCGAGTGCGTAAAGCCCTGACCCTGTTCTCTTCCGTTCTCTCTTTCTCCTGCCAGCTTTGCAGGTGGTATGGAAAGCTACAGTACGTTTGTGTAAAAACAAGCGCCTTTGGCTTGGTTCAGAGAGGAGGAGAGAATTCGAGGAGAGAGGAGGATGAATGGGGAGAATGAGAGAGAGAGTGTGTGTCAGGGGTGAGTAGGCAGGGCCATTGAAAAACAGAAGATTGTGTGTGTGTGTGTGTGTGTGTGTGTCCATGCCCGTGTGAGTGCCTACATGTGTATGTGTGCACACATGCACGAGTGCTCAACCCTGTCGGCCTTTGGTGTTCTCCCACTCTTTGTCACTCTGAACTCATGGTAAACACCCCAGTTCCGTGGCTGCATTGTGCTGGTGCCTGGACCCTTTATGCTGCCCTCCTAAACCCCTTTTCACTGCACCGTCTAGGGCGCCTTGGGTCCCCGGCAGTGCTGCGCGGGCGCTTGGTTCAGCTTGGACCACGCTGCAGGACTGTGATCCTCTCCCTGTGTTTTAAGCTCACGGAGACAGAAGCGCTAGAGCCCTTTCAGCCTCCAGCTTTATAACTAAGGCCTTTGCCACACCCCTCAGTCTGTCGGCTAAACCAGTGCTAAACCCTTAAATCCAAACTCCCTTTCAGAACTCTCCTCTCTCCTTCCTCTCAGCACTGCAGTCCTCATTTGTAAGGCAAATATTATAACAAATTAAATAGCATAACAATGGGAGGGTGTGGGGCATGACGTCAGTCTGTGTTTCATTAGCATGGCTCGCTAACGTGTACCATCTGGAGGGACTGAGGGTGAGCCCCCCACTGCCCAGCGCGCGGTGGCCTAGCTTGGGTCACCCATCCTGCCCAACCCCCTGCTCCTCCAGAGCCCCACCAGTGGCCCCTTCATTATGTCACCTTTAATTTAACCCCGTCACACATCACCTGGCACCCACACTGCCAAGACCCAACCTTTTGTCCTGAAGCTGAGAAAGAGAGACATAGAGAAAGAGAGAGAGAGAGTGTGTGAGAGAGAGGTGACTTTTGCAAAAACGTTCTCTTTTCTTCTTTTTTCCTCTTTTTTCTCTTCCAAGATCCCTCTGTCAACGTCTGCTTCCCTCGCACCCCACCTGCCACACACTGTACCCTTTAAAAGAGGAGAGAAGGAAAATAAGCCGGACAAATGTGAGTAAAACTGAGATGCGGGAGAGTCAGACGGCTCCTCCATCATTCTCTCCTCTTCTGTGTCATCGGGTGGCTTTTCTTCTGCCCACTCAGACCTGAGCAGCTATCACAGCTGATTTTGAAAGTCCACAGTAATATAGAATGTGACAGAAATATGGGTGCCGGCAGCGGTTTGGTGAAGAATTTAAGAAAGTGACAAAAATACGGAATGTGACAGAGTTTTGGAATATTGCTGGAAACTGTTGATTAAGAACTATACCAAAAAATGAGAGAGAGAGGATAGAGAGGAGAGAGAGAGAGAGAGAGAGAGAGAGAGAGAGAGAGAGAGAGAGAGAGAGAGAGAGAGAGAGAGAGGAGATCTCTATCAGCTTCTGAACTTAGAGGAGTAATGATAAGTGAGGTGCTGATAGCTCCTAATGAGTGTGCATGTGTGGGTGTGTGTTACACTGTGTGTGTGAGGGTTGGCAAACGTATGTTTTGGTAAAGTGTGAGTCTACGTGTATATTGGAATGTATGTGTGTATGTGAATGTACTGGTATGTGTGTTGGAATGTACTGGTAATGTATTGGTGTTGTCCCTCACTGCTAGTTGCTAGTGAATGGAGGGTCTCCCCCCCCTCCTCTCTCTCTCTCTCTCTCCCTCCCTCCCTCTCTCACCCTCTCAGCAGTGGCCTATCAGCACCATTAGGCTTAGCAGCAGTGGATAGAAGGACATGTTGGATACAGATCAAAGGCAGTTTGGAGAAAGTGGGAACGCAGTGAACAGAGACATCAGTTATAGCACAACAGCACTGTACTATAGAGGTCAAAGTCATGACCCTGATGGCCATAGTCATCATGAAAGGTCATTAGCCTTAGCCTAAACAATCATTGGCTAGGTCAATACTAGGTAATCAAGGTAATGCGATCCTGTAATCCGATAATGCGATCCATGTGATCCTGTAAACTGAATACAACTTGACTCTTGCAAAGGTCACAACATAAATGAGTGTACTGTTTGTTAAATATGTCATGGGCTGTGAAGTTAGCCAGGTTATTGTGATTGCTAATGTGTACGACTTTATAGCAATGATAAGCAGCACTGAGTGGCGTGAACCAGCAGTTCCACAGTCTGGTTCTGTATTATTGAACTCCGGTTCTGAATGCTGTGATTGTGATTTGTTACATATGCCACATGTGAAAGAGGCAGTGAGTCCCACTTCATTACATCTGAGTTGAATTTGGAACACACTTCCTCTTATATTCCAGTCAGGTAGACCGCTAGTTAGTCAATTCGTGGCTACGATAAATTTGATCAGCATAATGTTGTGAGGCATTAGACAGCGTATTAACCACTGATTAATATAGTTCACTGTAAATATCAGAACATGTCTGACTAATAGGATTATTAAAGAAGAACCTTTGCTAATGAGACATTATTCTCATGTCCTTCACACACAGTAAATAAAGGATGCTACATTATAGCTAACTTAGCCATTACAATCAAGACATCGCCTAAGTTGTTAGTGACACAGAGGCATGTATGTTTATTTATCAAACTCAAAATGGTCAGAGAACTGTAGTACCTGATGTCTAAATCATGCATTTTAGAACTTACATTTTACATTTGACTCTGTTGAATAGAAGTAGATCCATTGTTACGTCATGCAATAAATTGCATTTGTGTGTGTGTGTGTGTGTGTGTGTGTTATTTTATGTAGTAGCTGTGTGTTGAGTCTTCTCTGTGTTTAGTGCTTTATCAGGGTTCCTTTGCTTCCTCTGGCTGTTTTTTAAACATTTGTTGTTTATGACCATAATATTCCTGCACAGATCACTGAAAAAAGTGTGAAAATCCATTCACACCCAACACATATACACACACACCCAAGATGCACACACACACACACACACACACACACACACACACACACACACACACACACACACACACACACACACACACACACACACACACACAGTCGCTCCACAGTGTGCTGTGTTGGTTTTGAGTGTACTCCATGGTATTGGAATATGTTGGTTTGGCTGAAGCATTGCTGTGAGTGGATACTTGAAGCACATCACTGTTTATGAGAATAACTCCTGTCTGATGACAACAGTGTTGTTTTGCCTCACCGCTGCTCTGTCTGATCCAACTGAAACGTGTCTGTAACGGTGACGTTTGTTAAAGCTTTGTTGCTTTGTGGTTTCTTTCATTAGACATATGGGTGAACATTAGCACAATTTATGGTAAAGCGCTCAGATAAACACTTGTCTGCATGTGTGTATGTGTGTGTGTGAAGGTTTGACTTTACAAAGACTTGCATGCAAAAAAAAACATGCAAATATGTGACTTGAACACATGTCTTTACACATGAAAAAGATTATACAACATATGTAAGAGCTTGGTCTGTTTGGGTCTCTCTTCTCTATACACACGCGTGCACACACTCTGGTTTCTGAAGCTCCACTGAAGGCCCAGCTGCAGTAGTGATGTCATTGCTCGCTGCCACTTCGCTGATTGGAACTCTTTATTGGAAGCAGAACACTTTGATTCTGCTCAAGTGCTGGTAACAGTCCACATACACACACCACACACACACACACACACACACACATATATGCACAGGCACACACACATACATACATACACGTATGCACAAGCACATGCACACACACACGCGGACTATATTGCGCTGACAGTTTGTATAATGACTTCAGGATCCTGCAGCTAAGAGTAAGTTCTCTCAACAGAAGCTCCGTTCCGTAGGAGAGGAACGCTGCTCGCTATGGCAACTCGCCTTCTCCTGCCTCAGAGTCACAACTGCACACATCTCACCATTCACTCCTGACAGAACGAAGCCGTGTGTGTGTGTGTGTGTGTGTGTGTGTGTGTGT